>NC_136954.1:52786395-52916248 GCF_032717465.1 Coenobita brevimanus | reverse complement strand
ACCTGATTTCATTCTCATGGACGATAACGCCCGTCCCCATCGTGCTCGTGTGGTTCAGGAGTACCTGCAGAGGGAAGGTATCGAGCGTATGGAGTGGCCTGCTGTCTCATCGGACCTGAATCCCATCGAGCATGTGTGGGATCATCTTCAGCATCAACTTTCCCAGCGTCCAAACCAACCACAGACCCATGATGACCTTGAGAACGCGCTGAGAGAGGAATGGAACAATCTCCCACAACAAAATATTGTGAATCTCATCATGAATATGCAACGCCGATGCCAGGCTGTTCTGAGAGCAAACGGAGGTCACACCGAGTATTGATGAGCCTCTGGGTCAGTTTTGGACATGTTCTGTGAAGGTCAAGTTATCTTTCATGCCAGAGATCTTCACGTCATTCAGTGACATGTTTTTTTGTGCACTATGACCAACAAATCAATAAATGAATTCGGAAGTTCTGATTAACATTGATGAAAAATGATGTCAGCGTTTGCGTTTCATATATTCTGCCATGTACGTACAAAGGTTTAGTTTGAATCACTGACATAGTCCATGATCCCTAACTTATTTTGTCCAGTATATATGTATATATATCCATCTATGTATCTATATATATACATATATATATATGAGGTGTATTAATACTGTTATATGAAATGGATACATGTATATCAGTTTATCATTTATGCATAGTTAGATTATCATCATCATCATCATCATCATCTGGACCTCCTTTCCCACCCAAGGGCAGGGTGAGGAGTAGCAATGTCCAGACAGCCCAAAACTGCCCAATCTAATGGGCCACGTGTCCATTCACTTATCATTCAAGCCCCCGGAATCCTGGTTCTGTCGGATACGCCAAAAACATTCACCACGTTCTGTAGCTTCACATATCGTATCCGACAGAGACAATTCAGACGCTGCCACGTTAAAAAGGGGTGCCAAAAATCCCTGATCATGCATATCTCCTCACAAAATTCATCTAGCTAGCTCGATCTCCTGTCAGTTCCCTAGCCTCACCGACTTCCGAACCTCTCTTCCTCACACATTCATCCACCATATCTCTACACCTCCTTGGCCTACTTCGCCACCTCCCTCCTTCGAATTCGCTCAGATATACCTTCTTCACCACTCTATTGTTATCCATTCTCTCCACATGACCATACCATCTCAGTACACTCTCTTCAATTCTGGTGTCCACCGACTTCCTCACTCCGCATCTTTCACGAATCACATTATTTCGTAGCCTATCCTCCCTCTGTACTCCACATACATTCCTCAGCAGTCCTATCTCCACTGCTCTTACTCTTGACTTCATTTTCATGCCAATAGTCTCACATCCATATGTTAAAGTTGGCACTAACACTCCTTCATGTAGGCCTCGTGCAGCTGCAACACTCAAGCCTCTGTTTCTTATTAAAGCCTTCATAGCACCATCTACTTTTCTTCCTTGTGTCACTCTACTTTCAACTTCTTTTGCACATTTTCCTCTCTCTTCTGTCACTGTACCCAGGTATTTGAACTCTCTCACCAATTCCAGTCTCTCTCCATTCACTGTTACATTGCACTGGGAGTCACCTTCTCTCTCAGTAACCATCACTTTACTCTTTTCTACATTAATCTCAAGGAACGACGCTTACAGACATCAGCAAAATTCTGCACTAGCCTACCAAGTTCTTGTCCGGTACTTGCAAGCAGTACTGCATCATCAACATACAACAAATTTGAGATATTCCATCCATCACCATTCATTACCAATGCCATCCCTCTCTCCATTACTCGTGTTTTTACTTCTCTCATCACCCCATCCATATATACATTGAACAACCGTGGGGACATCACACAACCCTGTCGCACGCCCACACTGACTGTGAACCATTCACTTAGATGCCCATTAACCCTGACACATGCTTCGCTACCATCATTAAAACTCTTGACGGCACCTAACAGCTTACCCTCTACACTGTACATGCGCAAAACTTTCCACAATCCTTCTCTGTCCAATTTGTCATATGCATTTTCCAGATCCATGAATGCCAAAAACACCTTATGGTCCTTCTCACAAGCCTTCTCTACTATCTGTCACTGCAAATATTTGGTCCACACATCCTCTGCCACTCCTAAAGCCACCCTGTTCATCACTCACTAGGACTACTGATATCTCTCTTACTTTCTGTATAATAATTCTTCCATATACCTTCCCTACCACACTCAGTAAGCTTATGCCACGATAATTCTTACACTCACTTCGTTCACCTTTATTTTTGTGCAGGGGTACAATCACAGCCTTTTTCCACTCTGCAGGCACAGTTTCACTCATCCATGCCTTCTTACGAGTACATATCTCCAACAAGCACACAAGCACTTTATTCCATTCTCTCCACTACATTTAAGCATCTCTGCATACACCTCATAAACCCCAGCTGCCTTCCCATTTTTCAGCCGCTTCACAGCACTTTTCACCTATGCGAGTGTCACGTCTCCTGGCACTGCATTCCTTCTCTGCACACCCCCAAAACCAATCATGTTTACAGCTGCTCTGCTCTCCTATCCCCATTCATCAGGCTTTCAAAATATTCTTTCCATCTGATCCTTATTTCATCTCCATGGGTTAATAATCTACCACCTGCATCCTTCACACCATCCCATTTCTTACCGCTTTCACTTCTACATTTCCGCACCTCTTTCCAGAATAACTTTCTATTTTCATAGTAGTTCGCATTCATTTCTCTTGCTAGATCCTCATTTACCTCCATCTTTCTCCTTTTCACTAGTCTTTTTACGTGCTTCTTGCTCTCAACATATTCAGTTCTTATTTCAACTGAAGCCCTATCCTGTAACCACTTTAGCCACTTCTCTTTTCCTCCACCGCTCTCCTTACCTCCTCATCCCACTATGCCGTACCTTTCTTCTTTGTTGTTACTCTTGCCACACCACACACCGCTTTAGCATTCCTAACTAAGCAATCCCTATATGCATTCCACAGTCTGTCCAGATCCATTTCATTCCAATTCAGTAATTCTAATTCATCCTCTACTTTGGTCCTGTATTCATCTGCCATTTCTTTGATCCTCAGCTTCTCAACTTTCAGCCTTTCTCCCTGACTGCTTCTCTCTTTCCTGATCCACCTCACTCCTTTCAGCTTGATCTTGCATACCACAATCATATGATCTGACAGACCTCCACATCGTCCTCTCACAGCCCTCGTATCAGCAACCATTCCCATCATCGACCTTTCTCCGAGCACGTAATCAGTCAGGCTTCTTTCAACACGATCCCCGTTCCCTCTATACCATGTATATTTATGTGCATCTCTGTGTTTGAAATACAAGTTACAAATGCACAACCTCCTCTCCTGACACATATCCTTTAGTCTTTTCCCATTATCATTTTCTCCCGGTACTCTATAGCAACCCATTATGTCACCCTCAGGACCAGTACCTACTCTTCCATTCATATCCCCCATCACAGTCACTTTATAGTTCCTGGGCATTTCTCCCACTACTTCACCCAGCTCATCCCAAAACCTGTCTTTCTCTCTCTCACTCCTGTCCTCACATGGTGCATATGCTACAATCATTGCCACTTTCACCTTCTCAAACCTGAACTTGACATACATATATCTCGAGTTAACACATTTGGAGTCTCTCATTCCCCTCTGCCACACCTCATTCATCAACAAAGCAACTCCTTCCTTGCATCTTCTTTGCCCATTCATTCCCGATCTTACACATTTCACACCCTCCCACTCCTCCACTTCGCACCCTTTCATCTTCGTTTCACATAATGGCATCACAGCATATCTCGCACTCTTGAACACATTCACCACTTCCACCCTCTTGCTGTCCTCATTCACACCTCTCACATTCCACATGGCCATGCGAGTCTGCCCATTTGGTTGGGGTCCTGGGCAGCTATTGGGCCCTCCGAGTCTCTCTAAAACAACTGCCATGATTAAGTGATTTTGGATAGGGGAATCTGGTGGACGCAACCCGCCAGAAACCCCGGTTATATGGTTACCACCCAGCGTAGTAAATGGTTTCCTGGGAACAGGAAACCATTTGGCTTGTCGCTCAGTGTAGAGATCATATGGCACCTCTACATTGAGTGAGTGGATGATGGGCGCCCCCATCTACCACAACCACATAGATTAATATTATATAATATGTTGGGTTCATGCCAGGTAGGGGGACCACTGATGCCATATTCATTGTTCGACAGCTTCAGGAAAAATATATTGGTAGGAGAAGGGATCTTTATTTTGTTTTTGTTGATTTGGAAAAGGCCTTTGACAGAGTCCCTAGAGAGGTGGTGAAGTGGGCAATGAGAAAGCTTGGCTTGGAGGAGTGGCTGGTTAGGGTGGTTATGGGCATTTATGTGGGTGCTCACACCCAGGTGAGAGTGAATGGAGATTTGAGTGATGAGTTTTCCGTGAATGTTGGTGTGCATCAGGGGTCAGTCTTGAGTCCCATGTTGTTTTATCATGATACTTGAAGCCCTTTCACGTGACTTTAGAAACGGACTCCCGTGGGAGTTGTTGTATGCTGATGATTTGGTGTTGATTGCAGAGAATGAAAGGGAGGCGGAGGAAAGGTTTAGGAAGTGGAGAGATGGTATGGGGCAAAAGGGTTTAAGGGTAAATGCAGATAAAACAAAAGTGATATCTAGGGTTGGTGGTGGTACTGTCAAAGACGATGGAGAGTGGCCATGTGCAGTTTGCCACAAGGGTGTGGGAAGTAATTCCATCTTGTGCGGTGTGTGTGATAAATGGGTGCATAAGAGATGTAGTGGTATCATAGGTAGACTGCGAGATAATGCTGATTTTATGTGTACGGCGTGCCGGGGTGAGCAGGTGGAGATTGTCAGACGTGAAAGGATTGAACTTGCTGGTGAATCTCTTGAGTGTGTGGAAGAGTTTTGTTATTTGGTAGACATGTGTGCTGGAGGTGGGGCTGGAGCTAGCTCTGTGGCTAGGGTGAGAAGTGGTTGGAAGAAGTTCAGGGAGCTCTTGCCTCTCCTGACATTGAGAGGGCTCTCCCTACGTGCTAAGGGGTCTTTGTATGCAGCATGTGTTAGGAGTGCAGTGAGACCTGGGCAGTGAAGGAGGAAGATATTCGCCGGCTCAGACGTACAGAAATGACAATGATTAGGTGGATATGCAGTGCGTCCCTGCGTCCAAGGCCTGGAGGGGCTGGGTTTATAATGGAAGAGCTGAGTGGTAGGATGGGACTGTAGTGTATTGGTGTTGTGATGAGGAGAGGTAGATTGAGGTGGTTTGGACATGTGGAGAGGATGGGGGATGATGATTGGGTGAGGAAGGTGAGAAGTGTTAATATTGGGGGTGGGGTTATGAGGGGTAGACCGAGAAAAACATGGGACGAGGTCATTAAGTGTGAACTTAGGGTTAAGGGACTGAACAGGGAGGCTGCAATGGATCGTGCAGCGTGGAGAGCCGCCATTAGGTACCAAGGCGGACACATGCAAGCATGTTGGAGCCTTTAAAAACGAACGAAACGAACGAACGTTACCCCATAATTTTCTTTCATTTTCTTTTTTTCCTTAGTATTTATAATATACAATATTTACATAGTATACAGTTTCAGTTTCATCTTATATGTCAGGACCAACATGCCTAGCCCCGGGTTCCTACGCTCCACATGGGGCGACATAGGATTGGATGATGGATGGATGAATGGATGGACAATTTCACTCAAGGGGTCTCACTTGTTTACTCCTCCTCCCGTAAATACTGGTTCCAAGTTTGCAATCTTTGCTTCCATACTGTGCGTAGCAAATAATAAAATACAAAATATAATGGAGAAGATCATGAAGACAACTGGAGCTGGGCTGTACACATAATATGGACTGAACATACTCATACTCATTGTATAAACTAAATTGTCAAAATATTACTAAATATATCTGTGTAGTCTATCGCACCCCCAGTGCTTCTTCGGAACCCAGTGTATTTGATTCCATATCCACACAGTTGAGTAACCTTAACCTTGCCCTTAGCACGGAAATTACCATTGGTGATTTTAACATACATAATATTGAATGGTTATTGCACTCTGCCAGGATTGATGATGCTGGTCTAGAATGCGAGCTGTTTGCAGAATCGTTTAATCTCACCCAGCTGGTTAAGAACCAACCAGAATACCTGATAATCCTGACCATAATGCCCATCTCTTGGATTTATTCTTGACAAATAATCCAGATCAGTACAGGATAACCACTTGGATCCTCTGACCACAATCTCATCAAAGCCTCATTAGTTAACTCCCTCCCCCCACGCCTCCCCGTTCTGAACCTGTCAGGATGACCCGAAGGCACTTTAATAGGGCAGACTGGGGTGGATTTAGAAATTATCTTGCTGACATTCCATGGCAGTCTTTCTTCTCTAGTGATCCCAATTCTACTCAAATCCCACATTTGCAACTTAATACTAGCTGGTATGGATTTATTCATACCAAGTCAACAGTTCACTAAAAGATCGAACTCTCCAAAATGGTTTGATGGCAACTGTGCCAGAGCAACAGCCCAAAAGTCATTAGCATATAACCCTTACTTAAAATAAAAAAATCTCTGAATCACTCTCTCAATTTAAAATTGCTAGAAGTCATGCAAAAGCTGTAATAAATCTAGCTAAATCTAACATTCTTCAAAAGCAAGCATCAAAACTACTTAACAACCCTAATGACAATAGAATATTTTGGTCAACTCTTAATTCTTTCAATAATAACTTTAACAAGTCATCATCCATTCCCCCACTACAATCTTCAGATGGCAACAATACAAATGACCCATGTGCGAAAGTAGATGTTTTTGCCAGTACATTTGCTAAGAATTCTACCATAGACGATGCTAGCCAGAACGTCCCAGTACTAGAACTTGACTTTCCAGAAATTGTTCCACTTAAAATACAGACAAGATACGTAAAATCCACCCAAGACAATTTACCTACAAACAAAGCTCCAGGCCCAGATGGCATTTCGCCAATTGTTTTGAAAAAGTGTTCTAGCTAAATTATTCAGACTATGCATACGTACTTCTTCATTCCCAAATTCATGGAAAGAAACCAATATCCACCCAATTCCGAAGAAAGGAAGGTCCTCTGACCCCTCTGATTACAGACCAGTAGCAGTCCCATCTTCTCTTGGTAAGGTCTTTGAAACTTTAATTAATAAGCACATTGTTAAACATGTTGAATCCAACAACTTAATAAGTGATAGACAATATGGTTTTCGCCACGAAAGATCTACCATTAACATACTCAATCTCCTAACCCATACCATCCATCAATCAATTGACCTACAAGGAGAAACTCATGCAGTAGCTTTTGATATTTCTAAAGCTTTCGATAAAGTGTGGCACCGTTCCCTGCTGTCCATACTCCCTTGCTATGGACTAACATCTTTTGTTCCTTTGATTTCCTCATATCTCAGTGACAGGAAAATAAGAGTAAAAGTAGATGATGTATATTCCAATTTCCACGGAATTAACGCCGGCGTGCCGCAGGGATCAGTTCTGATGCCAACCCTGTTCCTTGTTCATATTATTGATTTCTTATATGTCACCCACAATCCCATCCACTCATATGCAGATGACTCAACACTACATAGTTCATTCACACAGACACCCATTTACAAAGTCTAATATCTCAACCTCTCAACTCAGTACAGCCATCTCCATAAATCAAGACCTATCTACGATCGGTGAATGGGGACAAAATAACCGTGTCTCATTTAATGCTAGTAAAACTAAATCTATACAATTTACTGATAGATATTGCCAGACTCTTATATTACCTTCAGTACTACTAATAATCCCATCTCCAAAAGTATTGAAATTCTCAGCGTCTCACTTAACAATGCCCTCAGCTGGACCTCTCATGTTAGATCACTTGCTAAAACCGCCTCAAAGAAACTTGGACTAATGTGCAGAGTCCGTAACTTCTTCACTGACGAGCAGTTAGCTGTAATTTATAAGTGTCATGTGTGCTCTCAGCTCACCCTTGTGGAATGGATGTGGAGAGGTTGCATTAAAACAATTTAGACAAAATTCAGAACAAGGCTGTATGAATTATTAACAACCCTGCCATTACAAATAAACTACCTCCCCTACAAGTAAGAAGGAATGTTGCCTCCCTCGCATTATTTTACAGATATTTTTATGGCAAATGCTCAGGCGAAGTTGCGTCCATGGTGCCACCTCTCCATGCCTTCCCTCGTGCTACACGGGCATCTGGTAGCGCTCATGACTGGAATGTCACTCAGCCATAGTGAAGAACTTTTGCCTATCAGAATTCTTTCATTCCCCGTACAGCATCTCTTTGGAACTCGCTTCCCCAGAGTTGTTTCCCTCCAAACTTCAACCTACAGCTGTTCAAGTCTATCTGTTACAGATATTTTATGAACAGAGGACACCAGTTATCTGGTGTATGGATATTTTTTATTCATTTGTTTTTCCTTTGTTCTGTTATTAAAAAAAAAAAAAAATACACAGTTCTTCCCAGGGCTTCATTGTTTGATTAATAGTATAGGTTCAAACTTAGGTGGTCAACTTAATATTTGTGCTTATGTTTAAATCCATCTTAGGCAGCGGTTGGAAGTGTTTGTGTGTGATTAGATGGCATAGTGATTGTAGCATAATAGTCAGGTGTTATGTATAGTCCTGATGCTGAAGTAGGAGATGGTGGTGTATCTGGACAAATTACGAAAAATGACGTGTTATGAGTGAAGTAGAAAAACTGAGTATCCAATGCGCGTTTATCTGGATCAAATGTGAAGCTGCATTGCTGATGAATGTCATGGTTTCTAATGATAGCCATTTCACAAGGGACTGTTCCAGTTGGCTGGAACGTGAAGACGCAGGACAAAGGTGAACAGCATGTAAGGATGTACGACACGCGTTCAATCGTTGATTCACTAGCGAAAGTGTGGAGACCATGATGAGTTCTGTGTTGGTGATGATGTTGATGGTGACCAAGGTGTCATTATTCTTAGTGGGAAAGGGGTGTACTTGATAGACTGAACAGATTATGTTATGAATGGTACATGAACTATTACTGTTGTTGGTGTTAGAGTCGCTTCTAAGTATGGATAATATAGCATGAGATTCCTCATTCCTCTCCTGAAACAAAGTCCTCAAACCATATGTATGTTTTGACTGATTATCCGGCATAGATCGTGAATTGAAAGTAAGTTAATGGTTTCAGTTATAGAAGGAGTTTAAATAAATACCTAGATCGTGTAAATGTTGTACAGTACTGTGGCATTTGTACCAACAGCTGCATTTTTGTTTGTTTGTTATGCAATGTTAATTTATTTCTGTATGTATCACTTTCTTCTAGTTTATTGTCATCGTTTTTCAGTTTTTTGGCTGTGTCCGAGGTTACATAATTGCTGGCTACATTCCTTGAGACCTTTTTTATATGATCAACATGAATTTGCTTTCCTTTGCCACTCGACAGTGACTTAATTATTACCTTATTGGCTGTTTTCTTAATTACTCTGTATGGGCCTTCACATTTCGGTGATAGTTTATTGTCTCTGGTGTGAATGATACCATAGACAATGTCTCCTATGCTGATAGTTGATTATTTTGCCTTTTTATTAAATGACTCCATCATTTCTTCCTTGGACAACGATAATTGTTTCTTTATCATTTTCTGTATCTCCTGGAATTCATGCAAACGAAGTTTAGGATAAACGTCATAATTGTATACAGGCAAATTTTCACCTTCCAGGATCTCGTACAGTAATTTTTTGTCTGTCCAGTAGATCATGAAATAGGATGTGTCTCCTATTGACTTGTTTATTGCACAATTAATTGATGCTTCCACTCTGGGAATCCAGTCATCCCAGCTTGAATAATTATCATTGAGAATGTGTCGTAGCACATCCAACCCTTTTGTGTTTTGTCTCTCTACCAACTCATTGAATGCTGGGTAGTGGGCTAAGACATTGACCTTTTTTATAGTGCTGTTTACGTATCTCTTGTAAGATTTCAGAATTAAATTCACCCCCATTAACCACACCTTTGATGTGGTGAATCCGCAGATGTCTATGATTACCCTTGCCACTGTTTCTGCTGCCTTATCCTTAACTGGGACTAAAATCACATATCACAGAAGTGATCCGTAGCAACGAAGAGATATTGATTATTAATGTAAGATAAGGGTAACAAGTAAGTCAACCACGACAATGTCCCACGGTTGGTTAGGTACAGGATATTTTCCTATAAGTGCAGGTGTTAAAGTATACCCTTTGTGTCTCACACATGATTCCCATCTGTCTAAGTGATTGTGTATGTCTTTGCATAACGATGGCCAGGAATAAAACATGGCTTGTCTGACCGTCCAGGATGTCCTGCATGTAAACTATCGTGTATTGTCCTTAAAACGTGAGGTATCATATCATTAGATACCTCTAGTTGTCTGATATTTCCTCTTTCATTTGGTTGTCTGGGTTGATCCTAAGTAAGGCATTGTCGATTATTGTGAATTGATCGAGTGGTATATGTAGCTTGGGTAACTGTATGTCCTCGCAACTCTCCAACTTGAATCTATCTATCTATCTATATATATATCTATATATATATATATATATATATATATATATATATATATATATATATATATTGTTACGGAACAGAGAGATAATGAACACTTCAAGTGAGAATACTAAAATCACTACTATCCCTTAAAGTTCCAGGTTCAAAACAAAAGACTTAGGTAAAATTACAGGTTAAAGTTTAATGCTCAAATTTAGAACTAAACATTCAGGACTCATAAGAATAATGTAATGGCAAAACAGGTTACATATATGGTGAACTGCAATAGCCTCTATTAAAATGAATTTAGCAAGAGCAAATTTATCTAAGTCAGCCCTGATAAATGAGAAAACCGGATAATGTTCAGTTAAAGCAAAATATATTATTACACATACAAAATATTATTAATAACGGCTGACACCAAAAACTCCACATGAATCACAAAAACCTTCTCAGGCCTACGAATTAACGCCTTAGGCCATACAATACAAGAAAAATGGTAATAACACTTATACTCAAATTATAAAGCAGCTAGATGGTTCGAAACTTCCTGACCACTCACAATAATAATACACTATACAGGGGAGGACAGAGATGTGAACAAAATGAGGAGTAGATCTAAGTGGCAACTAATGCAGAGACTGAGCTCATTATATAGGGGGCCGGCAGAGCTTGATTCAACTTGCAAGAACGACGCGGAAATGAAGGCACAGGGGAGGAAGAGTTGATAGTCCTGCTCTGAACAACAGAAAGAATGACTTACTCTACTATTAGGGGGAGAAGGGGTAAGTGAGGTAGAATACGCAAGCCTGGTCAGTATGGAAGCCACGAGGCGAATCGTGATCAAACATGCAGCATACTGTACGTTAGAATTATACAAAGGATGATGAAATCATAGGCTATGTGACACCACCCCACAAAGAAAAAGAAATTTGCAAAGGAAATTTCTTATTACTCTAAAACAATCTGTCTAAAGTCTAGATAAGCAATCTGCAATAACATTTTCTTTCCCCTTGACATGTTTATGTCTAATGAATACTCCTGAAGAAGTAGACTCCATCTTTTCATTCTCTGATTTTTATCTTTAAACTTACTAAGGAATTTCAGTGGGTTATGATCGGTATAAATGACTATGGGGTCAAAACCAGAACACAAAATGAAAAATGCTGTAAACCCAAAATCAAGGCCAAAAGCTCTTTCTCAATAGTTGAGTAGTTCTTTTGAGGTGGAGTGAACTTCTTACTGTAATAAGATACAGGGTGTTCAATACCCTGATCATCCTCTTGCAGCAAAACAGCCCGAGCTCCTGTATCACTTGCATCAACAGCCATCTTAAAAGGCTTAGCAAAATTTGGAGTAGCGAGCACTGGCTGACTTAATAGGATAGCTTTAAGTTTGCTGAAAGAGGATTCACAGTTATCGGTCCAGACAAATTTAACTCCCTTTTTCAGTAGGTCTGTAAGTGGTGATACAAGAATTGAAAAGCTAAGAACAAATCTCCTGTAATAACCTACCATTCCCAAAAATCTTTGTAGCTCTTTCCTACTTTTAGGTCTGGGAAGATCACTTATAACCTGAACCTTAGCTGCTGCTGGTGCAACATGTCCATCACCAATTACATACCCAAGGTACTGAACTTTAGCTTGACCAAACACTTTGATAAATTAGCTACAAGATTAGCCTGAACCAAACGCTCAAGAAATTTACTGACATGGCATAGGTGATCTTTCCAGTTGTCACTGAACATTAATACATCATCAATATAAACAACACACCCTGCCAAACCCTCTGTTACAACATTCATGAGCTGAAATGTGGCTAGTGCATTCTTCATACCATATGGCATTACATAACATGCAAAAGTCTTTCCTAGTGTTCCAAACATGAGATCTCCCTAGCACGTTCAGTCATAGGTACTTGCCAGTATCCCTTTAACAAATCAAACTTACTTATGTACCTAGCCTTTCCGATCTTGTCTATGCAATCTTCCACACGAGGGAGAGGGTAAGTGTCTGTTTTGGTTATCTGATTAACACGTCTGTAGTCGATGCAAAGCCGCTGTGACCCACCTGGCTTAGGGACTAGAGTGACAGGAGAACTCCACTCACTCTGACAGGGCTCAATCATCTTGTGGTCCAACAGGTAGCCAAGCTCCTTTTGGATGAGAGGAACTTTCACTGGGTTCAAACGGTAAGGAGGCAGTTTAATTGGCTTTGCGTCTCCAACATCGACATCATGCATCAACACAGTGGTTCTTCCTGGAGTGGCACGGAACACTTGCGGGTACTCCTGCAGTAATGACGAAAACTCCTGCCTTTCCTCGGGAGCTAGATGAGAAAGCTTAGTCTGGAGATCATTCATATCAGAATTCTTCCCCAAACTATCACTCAGGCTCATACTGCATGGGAGAGCTTCACTTGCAGACTCGGGTGGAACAGCTACAGTGCAGACTGGATTATTTTCGTCCCGCCTGATATAACTTTAGCATGTTGATGTAACATAGTTGCTTGTTCTTTCTACGATCTGGTGTGGCGATGACATAGTTGACATCACTGAGTTTCTTCTCCACGAAATAAGGACCACTAAACTTGGCTTGAAGAGGTTGCCCATGAACCGGTAGCAGAATCAAAACCTGATCTCCTGGCTGAAAGTGGCGTAACCTGGACTTCTTATCATACCAAGTCTTCATCTTCTCCTGAGCAGCTCCTAAATTCTCTCTCGCCAGCTGTAAAGCAGTGGACAACCGTTCTTTGAACTTCATCACATACTCCAGCAGGTTGACGTCATCTTCCTCCGACAGCCAGCATTCCTTGAGTAACTTAAGGGGTCCTCTTACTTCATGGCCAAACAGTAGTTCAAAGGGTGAGAAGCCCAGTGATTCATTTGGAGATTCTCTTGCAGCAAACACAACGAATGGAAGACCTTTATCCCAGTCTTTCTGATGTTCCAAACAGTATTTCTTGAGCATCGATTTGAGTGTTTGATGATATCTCTCCAACGCTTCTTGGGTCTGGGGATGGTAAGCTGAAGACGTGATCTGGGTGATGCCCAACTCTTTCAGAGACTGCTTGAAAACGTTTGACATGAAATTACTTCCCGGGTCTGACTGTACCTCCTTGGGCAGACCAAACTTTGTGAAGAACCCCAGGATTTCCTTAACCACGTTCTTTGCTGAGATATTTCTAAGTGGAATGGCTTCAGGATAACGAGTAGCCATATCAATCAGGGTCAACACATAAGAAAATCTTGAAGAAGTCTTAGGAAGAGGGCCCACAATATCCACCAACACACGGGTGAAAGACGCCTCAAAAGGAGGAATGGGAACTAGAGGTGCAACCTTTTCGGTCTGATTACACTTCCCCACAACTTGACAGGTGTGACAAGACTTACAATACCAGGAAACATCCCTGAAGATACCTGGCCAGTAGAAGTGTTTCAAAATGCGTGCCACAGTCTTCCTCACTCCAAAGTGTCCTGCCAAACTGGAATCATGAGCCACTCTAATGATATCCTGCCTACAAACACGAGGGATGACAACTTGATGTACAACCTCCCATTCACAGTCGGCTGATGCTGTTGGGGGTCTCCACTTCCTCATAAGTACTCCTGACTTTATATAATAACAAGTAGAAGCACCAGTTGACTCTTCCTCACTGCAAGCAGAGTTAGCAAGACCTTTCAACTCAGGGTCAGCAACCTGCAACTCAACCAACTCTTGACGAGACAAATTATCAACACTACGGGGTACTGCCTCATCTGGTGAGTGGTCCAAATTAGCGACAAAAGTCTCAGCTAGGCTAACATCATCATCATCATTATCCGCTAAATCACCAGTAACTTTAGACTTAGCCCTAGTGACAGCACATGCAGGGAACACATCAGGGACACCACAATCCTGGGTCGCAGCCACTGGCTCACTAGACAACTGAGGAGCTGGTCACACTTGACTTCCACCAATATCATTTCCAAGTAAGAAAGTTACACCTGACATTGGGAGTGTCTCAACCAACCCAACCATAGCGGAACCATAAACAAAACCAGACTTTAAATCCACTCTGCACAGAGGGACAGAGAAGTAATTATTCCATACACCTTGTAAGATTACAGTTTCATCAGAGGAATTAACATTAGAGCCTAGAACACTGGTCAGCATAAGGGATTGGCAAGCACCTGTATCACGATATATTTTAACTGATTTCCTGTCATTACTGTCCAGAGGACTGACAAAACCATCAGACAGGAAATTAGCACATGAACTCTTGAGAGTGTCACCCACGTTACTGCTCAAAAGAGGAGCTTCATCATGACAATTTAATTTACCTCACAAAGCAGGATCAGTTAACTCAGTTAAAAAATTCTGGGAACTCAAGGGTGGACACTAGACCAATTGACTGAATATTTAAAGACTCCTTTTTGTTCACATCACGCTGTCTCCTGAAACATTTCTCCGTAGTATGACCAAGCTTCCTACAATAAGTACTTTACTTTTCTGAAATCTAGAGGTGAAGCTGGTATTTACTTCCTGAGAAACATCATCTTTATTCTCTTTCCTGTTACCTATACTCTGAGTAGATGCAACGTACTTACTCTCAGCTTTCCCTTTTTCTCTAGAATATCTCTTGTGAGTGAGAACATATTCATCAGCTAAAACTGCAGCATCAGACAAATTATCTATTCTTTTCTCATCAAGATATAGACTTACATCTTTATAAATACACCTCTTGAAGTCCTCCAGCAAAATCATCTGTTTAAATTTGTCAAAATCAGAATCCACATTCTTAGAATTTAACCACTGCTCTAACAGATCTTCTTTGATTTTTGCATACCCAACATAGGATTGCTTATCTTGCTTGTAAGTTGTCCTAAATTTTACTCTATAGGCTTCAGGAACAAGCTCATAGCCCTTAAGAATCAAGCTCTTAACTACATCATAATTATCACATTGATCCTGAGGCAAAGATGCATAAGTTACTTGAGCTATACCGTTGAGAACAGTTTGAAGGAGTACTGGCCAATACTTTTTGGGCCAATTAGAACCTGTAGCTACCCTCTCAAACAATTGAAAATACTTTGTTAAATCAGATTCATTAAAAGGAGGGACAAGTTTAACATTTTTAGCCACATCAAAATCATCAGAGCTAGATGATCCAGTTCCACCTTGTTTCATGCGATACTCATGGTCTGCCTGAATCCTGGTAAGTTCATTTTGTACCTGTATCTGTGCCTCCTGAATACGAGCCTGATACTCCGCCTCCTTAGCCTGAGACTCAGCCTCCTTAGCACGTGCTTGAAATTCAGCCTCCTTAACACGAGCCTCCTGCAGGGCTAGCTGTAACTTAGCTAATTCAATCTGCGTTTCCTCATTTGGAGGAGTTACATTAAACAAGCTTTTATCAATCATGCCAACTATTTGATCTTTAGAATGATGAGAGTGAACTGCAATTCCCAATTGTTGAGCAACAAGCTTAAGTTCATTCTTTGTTCTGTTTTCTACATCACACACTGTTTGCACATTTGACAAAAAATCTTTGGCTTCATCAAGTGTAGTAATAGTAGACATCATGAATAAATCACAGTCACGAAATATCAAGCAATATCCTAATGATAATATCCTGAATATCCTGAGAAAAGGTCGCCAAATTTATGTTACGGAACAGAGAAAGATAATGTACACTTTAAGTGAGAATACTAATAATCACTACTGTCCCGTAAAATTCCAGGTTCAAAATAAAAGAGTTAGGTAAAATTACAAGTTAAAGTTTAATGCTCAAATTTACAACAAAACATTCAGGACTCATAAGGATAATGTAATGGCAAAAAACAGTTTAAATATATGGTTAACTGCAATAGCCTCTATTAACACGAAATTAGCATGAGTACATTTATCTAAGTCAGCCATGTTAAAATGAGATACCAGATAATACTCAGTGAATGCCAGATATATTATTACAGATAAAAAATATTATTAATGATGGCTGACAATAAGAACCTTTACATAAATTACAAAAACCTTACTAGGCCTAAGAATTAACGTTATGCTACACAGTACAAGAAAAAATGCAACAACAGTTATACTCAAATTACACACAGCTGCTAGATGGTTGGAGACTTCCTGAGCACTCACAATAATAACGACTGTACAGGGGAGGACAGAGATGTGAACAAAATGAGGAGTAGATCTAAGTGGCAATAATGCAGAGACTGAGCTCATTATATAGGGGCCAGCAGAGCTTCATACAACTTGTAAGAAGGACGCGCAAATGAAGCCATAGGGGACAAAGAGCTGACAATCCTGCTCTGAACAACAGAAAGGACGACTTACTCTACTATAACGGTAGAAGGGGGACTGAGGTAGAACACGCTCGTGATCAAACATGCAGCATACTGTGCGTTAAAATTACAAAAAGGATGATGAAATCATAGTCTATGTAACAATATATATATATATATATATATATATATATATATATATATATTGTTACGGAACAGAGAGATAATGAACACTTCAAGTGAGAATACTAAAATCACTACTATCCCTTAAAGTTCCAGGTTCAAAACAAAAGACTTAGGTAAAATTACAGGTTAAAATTTAATGCTCAAATTTAGAACTAAACATTCAGGACTCATAAGGATAATGTAATGGCAAAACAGGTTACATATATGGTGAACTGCAATAGCCTCTATTAAAATGAATTTAGCAAGAGCAAATTTATCTAAGTCAGCCCTGATAAATGAGAAAACCGGATAATGTTCAGTTAAAGCAAAATATATTATTACACATACAAAATATTATTAATAACGGCTGACACCAAAAACTCCACATGAATCACAAAAACCTTCTCAGGCCTACGAATTAACGCCTTAGGCCATACAATACAAGAAAAATGGTAATAACACTTATACTCAAATTATAAAGCAGCTAGATGGTTCGAAACTTCCTGACCACTCACAATAATAATACACTATACAGGGGAGGACAGAGATGTGAACAAAATGAGGAGTAGATCTAAGTGGCAACTAATGCAGAGACTGAGCTCATTATATAGGGGGCCGGCAGAGCTTGATTCAACTTGCAAGAACGACGCGGAAATGAAGGCACAGGGGAGGAAGAGTTGATAGTCCTGCTCTGAACAACAGAAAGAATGACTTACTCTACTATTAGGGGGAGAAGGGGTAAGTGAGGTAGAATACGCAAGCCTGGTCAGTATGGAAGCCACGAGGCGAATCGTGATCAAACATGCAGCATACTGTACGTTAGAATTATACAAAGGATGATGAAATCATAGGCTATGTGACACCACCCCACAAAGAAAAAGAAATTTGCAAAGGAAATTTCTTATTACTCTAAAACAATCTGTCTAAAGTCTAGATAAGCAATCTGCAATAACATTTTCTTTCCCCTTGACATGTTTATGTCTAATGAATACTCCTGAAGAAGTAGACTCCATCTTTTCAATCTCTGATTTTTATCTTTAAACTTACTAAGGAATTTCAGTGGGTTATGATCGGTATAAATGACTATGGGGTCAAAACCAGAACACAAAATGAAAAATGCTGTAAACCCAAAATCAAGGCCAAAAGCTCTTTCTCAATAGTTGAGTAGTTCTTTTGAGGTGGAGTGAACTTCTTACTGTAATAAGATACAGGGTGTTCAATACCCTGATCATCCTCTTGCAGCAAAACAGCCCCAGCTCCTGTATCACTTGCATCAACAGCCATCTTAAAAGGCTTAGCAAAATTTGGAGTAGCGAGCACTGGCTGACTTAATAGGATAGCTTTAAGTTTGCTGAAAGAGGATTCACAGTTATCGGTCCAGACAAATTTAACTCCCTTTTTCAGTAGGTCTGTAAGTGGTGATACAAGAATTGAAAAGCTAAGAACAAATCTCCTGTAATAACCTACCATTCCCAAAAATCTTTGTAGCTCTTTCCTACTTTTAGGTCTGGGAAGATCACTTATAACCTGAACCTTAGCTGCTGCTGGTGCAACATGTCCATCACCAATTACATACCCAAGGTACTGAACTTTAGCTTGACCAAACACTTTGATAAATTAGCTACAAGATTAGCCTGAACCAAACGCTCAAGAAATTTACTGACATGGCATAGGTGATCTTTCCAGTTGTCACTGAAGATTAATACATCATCAATATAAACAACACACCCTGCCAAACCCTCTGTTACAACATTCACGAGCTGAAATGTGGCTAGTGCATTCTTCATACCATATGGCATTACATAACATGCAAAAGTCTTTCCTAGTGTTCCAAACATGAGATCTCCCTAGCACGTTCAGTCATAGGTACTTGCCAGTATCCCTTTAACAAATCAAACTTACTTATGTACCTAGCCTTTCCGATCTTGTCTATGCAATCTTCCACACGAGGGAGAGGGTAAGTGTCTGTTTTGGTTATCTGATTAACACGTCTGTAGTCGATGCAAAGCCGCTGTGACCCACCTGGCTTAGGGACTAGAGTGACAGGAGAACTCCACTCACTCTGACAGGGCTCAATCATCTTGTGGTCCAACAGGTAGCCAAGCTCCTTTTGGATGAGAGGAACTTTCACTGGGTTCAAACGGTAAGGAGGCAGTTTAATTGGCTTTGCGTCTCCAACATCGACATCATGCATCAACACAGTGGTTCTTCCTGGAGTGGCACGGAACACTTGCGGGTACTCCTGCAGTAATGACGAAAACTCCTGCCTTTCCTCGGGAGCTAGATGAGAAAGCTTAGTCTGGAGATCATTCATATCAGAATTCTTCCCCAAACTATCACTCAGGCTCATACTGCATGGGAGAGCTTCACTTGCAGACTCGGGTGGAACAGCTACAGTGCAGACTGGATTATTTTCGTCCCGCCTGATATAACTTTAGCATGTTGATGTAACATAGTTGCTTGTTCTTTCTACGATCTGGTGTGGCGATGACATAGTTGACATCACTGAGTTTCTTCTCCACGAAATAAGGACCACTAAACTTGGCTTGAAGAGGTTGCCCATGAACCGGTAGCAGAATCAAAACCTGATCTCCTGGCTGAAAGTGGCGTAACCTGGACTTCTTATCATACCAAGTCTTCATCTTCTCCTGAGCAGCTCCTAAATTCTCTCTCGCCAGCTGTAAAGCAGTGGACAACCGTTCTTTGAACTTCATCACATACTCCAGCAGGTTGACGTCATCTTCCTCCGACAGCCAGCATTCCTTGAGTAACTTAAGGGGTCCTCTTACTTCATGGCCAAACAGTAGTTCAAAGGGTGAGAAGCCCAGTGATTCATTTGGAGATTCTCTTGCAGCAAACACAACGAATGGAAGACCTTTATCCCAGTCTTTCTGATGTTCCAAACAGTATTTCTTGAGCATCGATTTGAGTGTTTGATGATATCTCTCCAACGCTTCTTGGGTCTGGGGATGGTAAGCTGAAGACGTGATCTGGGTGATGCCCAACTCTTTCAGAGACTGCTTGAAAACGTTTGACATGAAATTACTTCCCCGGTCTGACTGTACCTCCTTGGGCAGACCAAACTTTGTGAAGAACCCCAGGATTTCCTTAACCACGTTCTTTGCTGAGATATTTCTAAGTGGAATGGCTTCAGGATAACGAGTAGCCATATCAATCAGGGTCAACACATAAGAAAATCTTGAAGAAGTCTTAGGAAGAGGGCCCACAATATCCACCAACACACGGGTGAAAGACGCCTCAAAAGGAGGAATGGGAACTAGAGGTGCAACCTTTTCGGTCTGATTACACTTCCCCACAACTTGACAGGTGTGACAAGACTTACAATACCAGGAAACATCCCTGAAGATACCTGGCCAGTAGAAGTGTTTCAAAATGCGTGCCACAGTCTTCCTCACTCCAAAGTGTCCTGCCAAACTGGAATCATGAGCCACTCTAATGATATCCTGCCTACAAACACGAGGGATGACAACTTGATGTACAACCTCCCATTCACAGTCGGCTGATGCTGTTGGGGGTCTCCACTTCCTCATAAGTACTCCTGACTTTATATAATAACAAGTAGAAGCACCAGTTGACTCTTCCTCACTGCAAGCAGAGTTAGCAAGACCTTTCAACTCAGGGTCAGCAACCTGCAACTCAACCAACTCTTGACGAGACAAATTATCAACACTACGGGGTACTGCCTCATCTGGTGAGTGGTCCAAATTAGCGACAAAAGTCTCAGCTAGGCTAACATCATCATCATCATTATCCGCTAAATCACCAGTAACTTTAGACTTAGCCCTAGTGACAGCACATGCAGGGAACACATCAGGGACACCACAATCCTGGGTCGCAGCCACTGGCTCACTAGACAACTGAGGAGCTGGTCACACTTGACCTCCACCAATATCATTTCCAAGTAAGAAAGTTACACCTGACATTGGGAGTGTCTCAACCAACCCAACCATAGCGGAACCATAAACAAAACCAGACTTTAAATCCACTCTGCACAGAGGGACAGAGAAGTAATTATTCCATACACCTTGTAAGATTACAGTTTCATCAGAGGAATTAACATTAGAGCCTAGAACACTGGTCAGCATAAGGGATTGGCAAGCACCTGTATCACGATATATTTTAACTGATTTCCTGTCATTACTGTCCAGAGGACTGACAAAACCATCAGACAGGAAATTAGCACATGAACTCTTGAGAGTGTCACCCACGTTACTGCTCAAAAGAGGAGCTTCATCATGACAATTTAATTTACCTCACAAAGCAGGATCAGTTAACTCAGTTAAAAAATTCTGGGAACTCAAGGGTGGACACTAGACCAATTGACTGAATATTTAAAGACTCCTTTTTGTTCACATCACGCTGTCTCCTGAAACATTTCTCCGTAGTATGACCAAGCTTCCTACAATAAGTACTTTACTTTTCTGAAATCTAGAGGTGAAGCTGGTATTTACTTCCTGAGAAACATCATCTTTATTCTCTTTCCTGTTACCTGTACTCTGAGTAGATGCAACGTACTTACTCTCAGCTTTCCCTTTTTCTCTAGAATATCTCTTGTGAGTGAGAACATATTCATCAGCTAAAACTGCAGCATCAGACAAATTATCTATTCTTTTCTCATCAAGATATAGACTTACATCTTTATAAATACACCTCTTGAAGTCCTCCAGCAAAATCATCTGTTTAAATTTGTCAAAATCAGAATCCACATTCTTAGAATTTAACCACTGCTCTAACAGATCTTCTTTGATTTTTGCATACCCAACATAGGATTGCTTATCTTGCTTGTAAGTTGTCCTAAATTTTACTCTATAGGCTTCAGGAACAAGCTCATAGCCCTTAAGAATCAAGCTCTTAACTACATCATAATTATCACATTGATCCTGAGGCAAAGATGCATAAGTTACTTGAGCTATACCGTTGAGAACAGTTTGAAGGAGTACTGGCCAATACTTTTTGGGCCAATTAGAACCTGTAGCTACCCTCTCAAACAATTGAAAATACTTTGTTAAATCAGATTCATTAAAAGGAGGGACAAGTTTAACATTTTTAGCCACATCAAAATCATCAGAGCTAGATGATCCAGTTCCACCTTGTTTCATGCGATACTCATGGTCTGCCTGAATCCTGGTAAGTTCATTTTGTACCTGTATCTGTGCCTCCTGAATACGAGCCTGATACTCCGCCTCCTTAGCCTGAGACTCAGCCTCCTTAGCACGTGCTTGAAATTCAGCCTCCTTAACACGAGCCTCCTGCAGGGCTAGCTGTAACTTAGCTAATTCAATCTGCGTTTCCTCATTTGGAGGAGTTACATTAAACAAGCTTTTATCAATCATGCCAACTATTTGATCTTTAGAATGATGAGAGTGAACTGCAATTCCCAATTGTTGAGCAACAAGCTTAAGTTCATTCTTTGTTCTGTTTTCTACATCACACACTGTTTGCACATTTGACAAAAAATCTTTGGCTTCATCAAGTGTAGTAATAGTAGACATCATGAATAAATCACAGTCACGAAATATCAAGCAATATCCTAATGATAATATCCTGAATATCCTGAGAAAAGGTCGCCAAATTTATGTTACGGAACAGAGAAAGATAATGTACACTTTAAGTGAGAATACTAATAATCACTACTGTCCCGTAAAATTCCAGGTTCAAAATAAAAGAGTTAGGTAAAATTACAAGTTAAAGTTTAATGCTCAAATTTACAACAAAACATTCAGGACTCATAAGGATAATGTAATGGCAAAAAACAGTTTAAATATATGGTTAACTGCAATAGCCTCTATTAACACGAAATTAGCATGAGTACATTTATCTAAGTCAGCCATGTTAAAATGAGATACCAGATAATACTCAGTGAATGCCAGATATATTATTACAGATAAAAAATATTATTAATGATGGCTGACAATAAGAACCTTTACATAAATTACAAAAACCTTACTAGGCCTAAGAATTAACGTTATGCTACACAGTACAAGAAAAAATGCAACAACAGTTATACTCAAATTACACACAGCTGCTAGATGGTTGGAGACTTCCTGAGCACTCACAATAATAACGACTGTACAGGGGAGGACAGAGATGTGAACAAAATGAGGAGTAGATCTAAGTGGCAATAATGCAGAGACTGAGCTCATTATATAGGGGCCAGCAGAGCTTCATACAACTTGTAAGAAGGACGCGCAAATGAAGCCATAGGGGACAAAGAGCTGACAATCCTGCTCTGAACAACAGAAAGGACGACTTACTCTACTATAACGGTAGAAGGGGGGACAGAGGCAGAACACGCTCGTGATCAAACATGCAGCATACTGTGCGTTAAAATTACAAAAAGGATGATGAAATCATAGTCTATGTAACAATATATATATATATATATATATATATATATATATATATATATATATATATATATATATATATATATATATATATATATATATATTGTTACGGAACAGAGAGATAATGAACACTTCAAGTGAGAATACTAAAATCACTACTATCCCTTAAAGTTCCAGGTTCAAAACAAAAGACTTAGGTAAAATTACAGGTTAAAATTTAATGCTCAAATTTAGAACTAAACATTCAGGACTCATAAGGATAATGTAATGGCAAAACAGGTTACATATATGGTGAACTGCAATAGCCTCTATTAAAATGAATTTAGCAAGAGCAAATTTATCTAAGTCAGCCCTGATAAATGAGAAAACCGGATAATGTTCAGTTAAAGCAAAATATATTATTACACATACAAAATATTATTAATAACGGCTGACACCAAAAACTCCACATGAATCACAAAAACCTTCTCAGGCCTACGAATTAACGCCTTAGGCCATACAATACAAGAAAAATGGTAATAACACTTATACTCAAATTATAAAGCAGCTAGATGGTTCGAAACTTCCTGACCACTCACAATAATAATACACTATACAGGGGAGGACAGAGATGTGAACAAAATGAGGAGTAGATCTAAGTGGCAACTAATGCAGAGACTGAGCTCATTATATAGGGGGCCGGCAGAGCTTGATTCAACTTGCAAGAACGACGCGGAAATGAAGGCACAGGGGAGGAAGAGTTGATAGTCCTGCTCTGAACAACAGAAAGAATGACTTACTCTACTATTAGGGGGAGAAGGGGTAAGTGAGGTAGAATACGCAAGCCTGGTCAGTATGGAAGCCACGAGGCGAATCGTGATCAAACATGCAGCATACTGTACGTTAGAATTATACAAAGGATGATGAAATCATAGGCTATGTGACACCACCCCACAAAGAAAAAGAAATTTGCAAAGGAAATTTCTTATTACTCTAAAACAATCTGTCTAAAGTCTAGATAAGCAATCTGCAATAACATTTTCTTTCCCCTTGACATGTTTATGTCTAATGAATACTCCTGAAGAAGTAGACTCCATCTTTTCAATCTCTGATTTTTATCTTTAAACTTACTAAGGAATTTCAGTGGGTTATGATCGGTATAAATGACTATGGGGTCAAAACCAGAACACAAAATGAAAAATGCTGTAAACCCAAAATCAAGGCCAAAAGCTCTTTCTCAATAGTTGAGTAGTTCTTTTGAGGTGGAGTGAACTTCTTACTGTAATAAGATACAGGGTGTTCAATACCCTGATCATCCTCTTGCAGCAAAACAGCCCGAGCTCCTGTATCACTTGCATCAACAGCCATCTTAAAAGGCTTAGCAAAATTTGGAGTAGCGAGCACTGGCTGACTTAATAGGATAGCTTTAAGTTTGCTGAAAGAGGATTCACAGTTATCGGTCCAGACAAATTTAACTCCCTTTTTCAGTAGGTCTGTAAGTGGTGATACAAGAATTGAAAAGCTAAGAACAAATCTCCTGTAATAACCTACCATTCCCAAAAATCTTTGTAGCTCTTTCCTACTTTTAGGTCTGGGAAGATCACTTATAACCTGAACCTTAGCTGCTGCTGGTGCAACATGTCCATCACCAATTACATACCCAAGGTACTGAACTTTAGCTTGACCAAACACTTTGATAAATTAGCTACAAGATTAGCCTGAACCAAACGCTCAAGAAATTTACTGACATGGCATAGGTGATCTTTCCAGTTGTCACTGAACATTAATACATCATCAATATAAACAACACACCCTGCCAAACCCTCTGTTACAACATTCATGAGCTGAAATGTGGCTAGTGCATTCTTCATACCATATGGCATTACATAACATGCAAAAGTCTTTCCTAGTGTTCCAAACATGAGATCTCCCTAGCACGTTCAGTCATAGGTACTTGCCAGTATCCCTTTAACAAATCAAACTTACTTATGTACCTAGCCTTTCCGATCTTGTCTATGCAATCTTCCACACGAGGGAGAGGGTAAGTGTCTGTTTTGGTTATCTGATTAACACGTCTGTAGTCGATGCAAAGCCGCTGTGACCCACCTGGCTTAGGGACTAGAGTGACAGGAGAACTCCACTCACTCTGACAGGGCTCAATCATCTTGTGGTCCAACAGGTAGCCAAGCTCCTTTTGGATGAGAGGAACTTTCACTGGGTTCAAACGGTAAGGAGGCAGTTTAATTGGCTTTGCGTCTCCAACATCGACATCATGCATCAACACAGTGGTTCTTCCTGGAGTGGCACGGAACACTTGCGGGTACTCCTGCAGTAATGACGAAAACTCCTGCCTTTCCTCGGGAGCTAGATGAGAAAGCTTAGTCTGGAGATCATTCATATCAGAATTCTTCCCCAAACTATCACTCAGGCTCATACTGCATGGGAGAGCTTCACTTGCAGACTCGGGTGGAACAGCTACAGTGCAGACTGGATTATTTTCGTCCCGCCTGATATAACTTTAGCATGTTGATGTAACATAGTTGCTTGTTCTTTCTACGATCTGGTGTGGCGATGACATAGTTGACATCACTGAGTTTCTTCTCCACGAAATAAGGACCACTAAACTTGGCTTGAAGAGGTTGCCCATGAACCGGTAGCAGAATCAAAACCTGATCTCCTGGCTGAAAGTGGCGTAACCTGGACTTCTTATCATACCAAGTCTTCATCTTCTCCTGAGCAGCTCCTAAATTCTCTCTCGCCAGCTGTAAAGCAGTGGACAACCGTTCTTTGAACTTCATCACATACTCCAGCAGGTTGACGTCATCTTCCTCCGACAGCCAGCATTCCTTGAGTAACTTAAGGGGTCCTCTTACTTCATGGCCAAACAGTAGTTCAAAGGGTGAGAAGCCCAGTGATTCATTTGGAGATTCTCTTGCAGCAAACACAACGAATGGAAGACCTTTATCCCAGTCTTTCTGATGTTCCAAACAGTATTTCTTGAGCATCGATTTGAGTGTTTGATGATATCTCTCCAACGCTTCTTGGGTCTGGGGATGGTAAGCTGAAGACGTGATCTGGGTGATGCCCAACTCTTTCAGAGACTGCTTGAAAACGTTTGACATGAAATTACTTCCCCGGTCTGACTGTA
The DNA here is from genome assembly GCF_032717465.1 of Coenobita brevimanus. Taxonomy (NCBI): domain Eukaryota; kingdom Metazoa; phylum Arthropoda; class Malacostraca; order Decapoda; family Coenobitidae; genus Coenobita; species Coenobita brevimanus. The sequence goes on along the minus strand of NC_136954.1, from coordinate 52,889,766 downwards.
CCTCCTTGGGCAGACCAAACTTTGTGAAGAACCCCAGGATTTCCTTAACCACGTTCTTTGCTGAGATATTTCTAAGTGGAATGGCTTCAGGATAACGAGTAGCCATATCAATCAGGGTCAACACATAAGAAAATCTTGAAGAAGTCTTAGGAAGAGGGCCCACAATATCCACCAACACACGGGTGAAAGACGCCTCAAAAGGAGGAATGGGAACTAGAGGTGCAACCTTTTCGGTCTGATTACACTTCCCCACAACTTGACAGGTGTGACAAGACTTACAATACCAGGAAACATCCCTGAAGATACCTGGCCAGTAGAAGTGTTTCAAAATGCGTGCCACAGTCTTCCTCACTCCAAAGTGTCCTGCCAAACTGGAATCATGAGCCACTCTAATGATATCCTGCCTACAAACACGAGGGATGACAACTTGATGTACAACCTCCCATTCACAGTCGGCTGATGCTGTTGGGGGTCTCCACTTCCTCATAAGTACTCCTGACTTTATATAATAACAAGTAGAAGCACCAGTTGACTCTTCCTCACTGCAAGCAGAGTTAGCAAGACCTTTCAACTCAGGGTCAGCAACCTGCAACTCAACCAACTCTTGACGAGACAAATTATCAACACTACGGGGTACTGCCTCATCTGGTGAGTGGTCCAAATTAGCGACAAAAGTCTCAGCTAGGCTAACATCATCATCATCATTATCCGCTAAATCACCAGTAACTTTAGACTTAGCCCTAGTGACAGCACATGCAGGGAACACATCAGGGACACCACAATCCTGGGTCGCAGCCACTGGCTCACTAGACAACTGAGGAGCTGGTCACACTTGACTTCCACCAATATCATTTCCAAGTAAGAAAGTTACACCTGACATTGGGAGTGTCTCAACCAACCCAACCATAGCGGAACCATAAACAAAACCAGACTTTAAATCCACTCTGCACAGAGGGACAGAGAAGTAATTATTCCATACACCTTGTAAGATTACAGTTTCATCAGAGGAATTAACATTAGAGCCTAGAACACTGGTCAGCATAAGGGATTGGCAAGCACCTGTATCACGATATATTTTAACTGATTTCCTGTCATTACTGTCCAGAGGACTGACAAAACCATCAGACAGGAAATTAGCACATGAACTCTTGAGAGTGTCACCCACGTTACTGCTCAAAAGAGGAGCTTCATCATGACAATTTAATTTACCTCTCAAAGCAGGATCAGTTAACTCAGTTAAAAAATTCTGGGAACTCAAGGGTGGACACTAGACCAATTGACTGAATATTTAAAGACTCCTTTTTGTTCACATCACGCTGTCTCCTGAAACATTTCTCCGTAGTATGACCAAGCTTCCTACAATAAGTACATTTACTTTTCTGAAATCTAGAGGTGAAGCTGGTATTTACTTCCTGAGAAACATCATCTTTATTCTCTTTCCTGTTACCTGTACTCTGAGTAGATGCAACGTACTTACTCTCAGCTTTCCCTTTTTCTCTAGAATATCTCTTGTGAGTGAGAACATATTCATCAGCTAAAACTGCAGCATCAGACAAATTATCTATTCTTTTCTCATCAAGATATAGACTTACATCTTTATAAATACACCTCTTGAAGTCCTCCAGCAAAATCATCTGTTTAAATTTGTCAAAATCAGAATCCACATTCTTAGAATTTAACCACTGCTCTAACAGATCTTCTTTGATTTTTGCATACCCAACATAGGATTGCTTATCTTGCTTGTAAGTTGTCCTAAATTTTACTCTATAGGCTTCAGGAACAAGCTCATAGCCCTTAAGAATCAAGCTCTTAACTACATCATAATTATCACATTGATCCTGAGGCAAAGATGCATAAGTTACTTGAGCTATACCGTTGAGAACAGTTTGAAGGAGTACTGGCCAATACTTTTTGGGCCAATTAGAACCTGTAGCTACCCTCTCAAACAATTGAAAATACTTTGTTAAATCAGATTCATTAAAAGGAGGGACAAGTTTAACATTTTTAGCCACATCAAAATCATCAGAGCTAGATGATCCAGTTCCACCTTGTTTCATGCGATACTCATGGTCTGCCTGAATCCTGGTAAGTTCATTTTGTACCTGTATCTGTGCCTCCTGAATACGAGCCTGATACTCCGCCTCCTTAGCCTGAGACTCAGCCTCCTTAGCACGTGCTTGAAATTCAGCCTCCTTAACACGAGCCTCCTGCAGGGCTAGCTGTAACTTAGCTAATTCAATCTGCGTTTCCTCATTTGGAGGAGTTACATTAAACAAGCTTTTATCAATCATGCCAACTATTTGATCTTTAGAATGATGAGAGTGAACTGCAATTCCCAATTGTTGAGCAACAAGCTTAAGTTCATTCTTTGTTCTGTTTTCTACATCACACACTGTTTGCACATTTGACAAAAAATCTTTGGCTTCATCAAGTGTAGTAATAGTAGACATCATGAATAAATCACAGTCACGAAATATCAAGCAATATCCTAATGATAATATCCTGAATATCCTGAGAAAAGGTCGCCAAATTTATGTTACGGAACAGAGAAAGATAATGTACACTTTAAGTGAGAATACTAATAATCACTACTGTCCCGTAAAATTCCAGGTTCAAAATAAAAGAGTTAGGTAAAATTACAAGTTAAAGTTTAATGCTCAAATTTACAACAAAACATTCAGGACTCATAAGGATAATGTAATGGCAAAAAACAGTTTAAATATATGGTTAACTGCAATAGCCTCTATTAACACGAAATTAGCATGAGTACATTTATCTAAGTCAGCCATGTTAAAATGAGATACCAGATAATACTCAGTGAATGCCAGATATATTATTACAGATAAAAAATATTATTAATGATGGCTGACAATAAGAACCTTTACATAAATTACAAAAACCTTACTAGGCCTAAGAATTAACGTTATGCTACACAGTACAAGAAAAAATGCAACAACAGTTATACTCAAATTACACACAGCTGCTAGATGGTTGGAGACTTCCTGAGCACTCACAATAATAACGACTGTACAGGGGAGGACAGAGATGTGAACAAAATGAGGAGTAGATCTAAGTGGCAATAATGCAGAGACTGAGCTCATTATATAGGGGCCAGCAGAGCTTCATACAACTTGTAAGAAGGACGCGCAAATGAAGCCATAGGGGACAAAGAGCTGACAATCCTGCTCTGAACAACAGAAAGGACGACTTACTCTACTATAACGGTAGAAGGGGGGACAGAGGCAGAACACGCTCGTGATCAAACATGCAGCATACTGTGCGTTAAAATTACACAAAGGATGATGAAATCATAGGCTATGTAACAATATATATATATATATATATATATATATATATATATATATATATATATATATATATATATATATATATATATATATATATATATATATATTGTTACGGAACAGAGAGATAATGAACACTTCAAGTGAGAATACTAAAATCACTACTATCCCTTAAAGTTCCAGGTTCAAAACAAAAGACTTAGGTAAAATTACAGGTTAAAGTTTAATGCTCAAATTTAGAACTAAACATTCAGGACTCATAAGGATAATGTAATGGCAAAACAGGTTACATATATGGTGAACTGCAATAGCCTCTATTAAAATGAATTTAGCAAGAGCAAATTTATCTAAGTCAGCCCTGATAAATGAGAAAACCGGATAATGTTCAGTTAAAGCAAAATATATTATTACACATACAAAATATTATTAATAACGGCTGACACCAAAAACTCCACATGAATCACAAAAACCTTCTCAGGCCTACGAATTAACGCCTTAGGCCATACAATACAAGAAAAATGGTAATAACACTTATACTCAAATTATAAAGCAGCTAGATGGTTCGAAACTTCCTGACCACTCACAATAATAATACACTATACAGGGGAGGACAGAGATGTGAACAAAATGAGGAGTAGATCTAAGTGGCAACTAATGCAGAGACTGAGCTCATTATATAGGGGGCCGGCAGAGCTTGATTCAACTTGCAAGAACGACGCGGAAATGAAGGCACAGGGGAGGAAGAGTTGATAGTCCTGCTCTGAACAACAGAAAGAATGACTTACTCTACTATTAGGGGGAGAAGGGGTAAGTGAGGTAGAATACGCAAGCCTGGTCAGTATGGAAGCCACGAGGCGAATCGTGATCAAACATGCAGCATACTGTACGTTAGAATTATACAAAGGATGATGAAATCATAGGCTATGTGACACCACCCCACAAAGAAAAAGAAATTTGCAAAGGAAATTTCTTATTACTCTAAAACAATCTGTCTAAAGTCTAGATAAGCAATCTGCAATAACATTTTCTTTCCCCTTGACATGTTGTATGTCTAATGAATACTCCTGAAGAAGTAGACTCCATCTTTTCAATCTCTGATTTTTATCTTTAAACTTACTAAGGAATTTCAGTGGGTTATGATCGGTATAAATGACTATGGGGTCAAAACCAGAACACAAATAAAATGAAAAATGCTGTAAACCCAAAATCAAGGCCAAAAGCTCTTTCTCAATAGTTGAGTAGTTCTTTTGAGGTGGAGTGAACTTCTTACTGTAATAAGATACAGGGTGTTCAATACCCTGATCATCCTCTTGCAGCAAAACAGCCCGAGCTCCTGTATCACTTGCATCAACAGCCATCTTAAAAGGCTTAGCAAAATTTGGAGTAGCGAGCACTGGCTGACTTAATAGGATAGCTTTAAGTTTGCTGAAAGAGGATTCACAGTTATCGGTCCAGACAAATTTAACTCCCTTTTTCAGTAGGTCTGTAAGTGGTGATACAAGAATTGAAAAGCTAAGAACAAATCTCCTGTAATAACCTACCATTCCCAAAAATCTTTGTAGCTCTTTCCTACTTTTAGGTCTGGGAAGATCACTTATAACCTGAACCTTAGCTGCTGCTGGTGCAACATGTCCATCACCAATTACATACCCAAGGTACTGAACTTTAGCTTGACCAAACTCACACTTTGATAAATTAGCTACAAGATTAGCCTGAACCAAACGCTCAAGAAATTTACTGACATGGCATAGGTGATCTTTCCAGTTGTCACTGAAGATTAATACATCATCAATATAAACAACACACCCTGCCAAACCCTCTGTTACAACATTCATGAGCTTCTGAAATGTGGCTAGTGCATTCTTCATACCATATGGCATTACAGAACATGCAAAAGTCTTTCCTAGTGTTACCAAACATGAGATCTCCCTAGCACGTTCAGTCATAGGTACTTGCCAGTATCCCTTTAACAAATCAAACTTACTTATGTACCTAGCCTTTCCGATCTTGTCTATGCAATCTTCCACACGAGGGAGAGGGTAAGTGTCTGTTTTGGTTATCTGATTAACACGTCTGTAGTCGATGCAAAGCCGCTGTGACCCACCTGGCTTAGGGACTAGAGTGACAGGAGAACTCCACTCACTCTGACAGGGCTCAATCATCTTGTGGTCCAACAGGTAGCCAAGCTCCTTTTGGATGAGAGGAACTTTCACTGGGTTCAAACGGTAAGGAGGCAGTTTAATTGGCTTTGCGTCTCCAACATCGACATCATGCATCAACACAGTGGTTCTTCCTGGAGTGGCACGGAACACTTGCGGGTACTCCTGCAGTAATGACGAAAACTCCTGCCTTTCCTCGGGAGCTAGATGAGAAAGCTTAGTCTGGAGATCATTCATGATATCAGAATTCTTCCCCAAACTATCACTCAGGCTCATACTGCATGGGAGAGCTTCACTTGCAGACTCGGGTGGAACAGCTACAGTGCAGACTGGATTATTTTCGTCCCGCCTGATATAACTTTAGCATGTTGATGTAACATAGTTGCTTGTTCTTTCTACGATCTGGTGTGGCGATGACATAGTTGACATCACTGAGTTTCTTCTCCACGAAATAAGGACCACTAAACTTGGCTTGAAGAGGTTGCCCATGAACCGGTAGCAGAATCAAAACCTGATCTCCTGGCTGAAAGTGGCGTAACCTGGACTTCTTATCATACCAAGTCTTCATCTTCTCCTGAGCAGCTCCTAAATTCTCTCTCGCCAGCTGTAAAGCAGTGGACAACCGTTCTTTGAACTTCATCACATACTCCAGCAGGTTGACGTCATCTTCCTCCGACAGCCAGCATTCCTTGAGTAACTTAAGGGGTCCTCTTACTTCATGGCCAAACAGTAGTTCAAAGGGTGAGAAGCCCAGTGATTCATTTGGAGATTCTCTTGCAGCAAACACAACGAATGGAAGACCTTTATCCCAGTCTTTCTGATGTTCCAAACAGTATTTCTTGAGCATCGATTTGAGTGTTTGATGATATCTCTCCAACGCTTCTTGGGTCTGGGGATGGTAAGCTGAAGACGTGATCTGGGTGATGCCCAACTCTTTCAGAGACTGCTTGAAAACGTTTGACATGAAATTACTTCCCGGGTCTGACTGTACCTCCTTGGGCAGACCAAACTTTGTGAAGAACCCCAGGATTTCCTTAACCACGTTCTTTGCTGAGATATTTCTAAGTGGAATGGCTTCAGGATAACGAGTAGCCATATCAATCAGGGTCAACACATAAGAAAATCTTGAAGAAGTCTTAGGAAGAGGGCCCACAATATCCACCAACACACGGGTGAAAGACGCCTCAAAAGGAGGAATGGGAACTAGAGGTGCAACCTTTTCGGTCTGATTACACTTCCCCACAACTTGACAGGTGTGACAAGACTTACAATACCAGGAAACATCCCTGAAGATACCTGGCCAGTAGAAGTGTTTCAAAATGCGTGCCACAGTCTTCCTCACTCCAAAGTGCCCTGCCAAACTGGAATCATGAGCCACTCTAATGATATCCTGCCTACAAACACGAGGGATGACAACTTGATGTACAACCTCCCATTCACAGTCGGCTGATGCTGTTGGGGGTCTCCACTTCCTCATAAGTACTCCTGACTTTATATAATAACAAGTAGAAGCACCAGTTGACTCTTCCTCACTGCAAGCAGAGTTAGCAAGACCTTTCAACTCAGGGTCAGCAACCTGCAACTCAACCAACTCTTGACGAGACAAATTATCAACACTACGGGGTACTGCCTCATCTGGTGAGTGGTCCAAATTAGCAAGAAAAGTGTCAGCTAGGCTAACATCATCATCATCATTATCCGCTAAATCACCAGTAACTTTAGACTTAGCCCTAGTGACAGCACATGCAGGGAACACATCAGGGACACCACAATCCTGGGTCGCAGCCACTGGCTCACTAGACAACTGAGGAGCTGGTCACACTTGACTTCCACCAATATCATTTCCAAGTAAGAAAGTTACACCTGACATTGGGAGTTTCTCAACCAACCCAACCATAACGGAACCATAAACAAAACCAGACTCTAAATCCACTCTGCACAGAGGGACAGAGAAGTAATTATTCCATACACCTTGTAAGATTACAGTTTCATCAGAGGAATTAACATTAGAGCCTAGAACACTGGTCAGCATAAGGGATTGGCAAGCACCTGTATCACGATATATTTTAACTGATTTCCTGTCATTATTGTCCAGAGGACTGACAAAACCATCAGACAGGAAATTAGCATGTGAACTCAAACTAACAACTAAAGATTCAGGGCTCATAAGGATAATGTAATGGCAAAACAGGTTACATATATGGTTAACTGGAATAGCCTCTATTAACATGAATATATCAAGAGCAAATTTATCTAAGGCAGCCCTGATAAATGAGAAAACCGAATAATGCTCAGTTAAAGCAAGATATATTATTACACATACAAAAATTGTTCATAAAGGATGACACCAAAAACTCCACATGAATCACAAAAACCTTACCAGGCCTACGAATTAACGCCTTAGGCCATACAGTACAAGAATAATGGTAATAACACTTATACTCAAATTATACAGCAGCTAGATGGTTGGAGACTTCCTGAGCACTCACAATAATAATACTCTATACAGGGGAGGACAGAGATGTGAACAAAATGAGGAGTAGATCTAAGTGGCAACTAATGCAGAGACTGAGCTCATTATATAGGGGGCCGGCAGAGCTTTATTCAACTTCCAAGAACGACGCGGAAATGAAGGTACAGGGGAGGAAGAGTTGACAGTCCTCCTCTGAACAACAGAAAGAACGACTTTCTCTACTATAAGGGGGAGAAGGGGGAAGTGAGGTAGAAAACGCAAGCCTGGTCACTATGGAAGCCACGAGGCGAATCGTGATCAAACATGCCGCATACTGTACGTTAGAATTATACAAATGATGATGAAATCATAGGCTATGTAACAATATATATATATATATATATATATATATATATATATATATATATATATATATATATATATATATATATATATATATATATATATATATATATATATATATATATATATATATATATATATATATATATATATATATATATATATATTGTTACGGAACAGAGAAAGATAATGTACACTTTAAGTGAGAATACTAAAAATCACTACTGTCCGGTAAAGTTCCAGGTTCAAAACAAAAGAGTTAGGTAAAATCACAAGTTAAAGTTTAATGTTCAAACTAACAACTAAACATTCAGGACTCATAAGGATAATGTAATGGCAAAATACAGGTTAAATATATGGTTAACTGCAATAGCCTCTATTAACAGGAAATTAGCAAGAGTAAATTCATCAAAGTCAGCCCTGATAAAATGAGAAAGCCGTTTAATGCTCAGTGAATGCAAGATATATTATTACAGATATAAAATATTATTAATAATGGCTGAAACCCAAAACACATGAATCACAAAAATCTCACTAGGCCTAAGAATTAACACCTAATGCTACACAGTACAAGAAAAAATGCAGTAACAGTTATACTCAAATTATACAGCTGCTAGATGGTTGGAGACTTCCTGAGCACTCACAATAATAACAACTGTACACGGGAGGACAGATGTAAGCAAAATGAGGAGTAGATCTAAGTGGCAATTAATGCAGAGACTGAGCTCATTATATAGGGGCCGGCAGAGCTTTATACAACTTGTAAGAAGGACTCGCAAATGAAGCCATAGGGGACAAAGATTTGACAATCCTGCTCTGAACAACAGAAAGAACGACTTACTTTATTATAAGGGTTGAAGGGGGGAGTGAGGTAGAACACGCTCGTGATCAAACATGCAGCATACTGTACGATAGAATTACACAAAGGATGATGAAATCATAGGCTATGTAACACCTCCCCACAAAGAAAAAGAAATTTACAAAGGAAATTTCTTATTACTATAAAACAATCTGTCTAAAGTCTAGATAAGCAATCTGCAATAACATTTTCTTTCCCCTTAAAATGTTGTATGTCTAATGAATACTCCTGAAGAAGAAGACTCCATCTTGTCAATCTCTGATTTTTATCTTTAAACTTACTAAGGAATTTCAATGGGTTATGATCGGTATAAATGACTATGGGGTCAAAACCAGAACACAAATAAAATGAAAAATTCTGTAAACCCAAAATGAAGGCCAAAAGCTCTTTCTCAATTGTTGAGTAGTTCTTTTGAGGTGGAGTGAACTTCTTACTGTAATAAGATAAAGGGTGTTCAATACCCTGATCATCCTCTTGCAGCAAAACAGCCCCAGCTTCTGTATCACTTGCATCAACAGCCATCTTAAAAGGCTTAGCAAAATTTGGAGTAGCGAGCACTGGCTGACTTAATAGGATAGCTTTAAGTTTGCTGAAAAAGGATTCACAGTTGTCGGTCCAAACAAATTTAACTCCCTTTTTTCAGTAGGTCTGTAAGTGGTGATACAAGAATTGAAAAGTTAAGAACAAATCTCCTGTAATAACCTACCATTCCCAAAAATCTTTGTAGGTCTTTCCTACTTTTAGGTCTGGGAAGATCACTTATAACCTGAATCTTAGCTCCAGGTGGTGCAACATGTCCATCACCAATTACGTACCCAAGGTACTGAACTTTAGCTTGACCAAACTCACACTTTGATAAATTAGCTAAAAGATTAGCCTAAACCAAACGCTCAAGAAATTTACTGACATGGCATAGGTGATCTTTCAAGTTGTCACTGAAGATTAATACCTCATCAATATAAACAACACACCCTGCCAAACCCTCTATAACAACATTCATGAGCTTCTGAAAAGTGGCTGGTGCATTCTTCATACCATATGGCATTACAGAACATGCAAAAGTCTTTCCTAGTGTTACAAAACATGAGATCTCCTTACCACGTTCAGTCATAGGTACTTGCCAGTATCTCTTTAACAAATCAAACTTATGTACCTAGCCTTTCCAATCTTGTCTATGCAATCTTCCACACGAGGGAGAGGGTAAGTGTCTGTTTTGGTTATCTGATTAACACGTCTGTAGTCGATGCAAAGCCGCTGTGACCCACCTGGCTTAGGGACTAGAGTGACAGAACTCCACTCGCTCTTACAGGGCTCAATCATCTTGTGATCCTATCAGGTAGCCAAGCTCCTTCTGGATGAGAGGAACTTTCACTGGGTTCACACGGTAAGGAGGCAATTTAATTGGCTTTGTGTCTCCAACATCGACATCATGCATCAACACAGTGGTTCTTCCTGGAGTGGCACGGAACACTTGCGGGTACTCCTGCAGTAATGCCGAAAACTCCTGCCTTTCCTTGAGAGCTAGATGAAAAAGCTTAGTCTGGAGATCATTCATGATATCAGGATTCTTCCCCAAACTATCACTCAGGCTCATGCTGCATGTTAGAACTTCACTTGCAGACTCGGGTGGAACAGCTACAGTGCAAACTGGATTATTTTCGTCCCGCCTGTGATATAACTTTAGCATGTTGATGTGACAAAGTTGCTTGTTCTTTCTACGATCTGGTGTGGCGATGACATAGTTGACATCACTGAGTTTCTTCTCCACGAAATAAGGACCACTAAACTTGGCTTGAAGAGGTTGTCCATGCACCGGTAGCAGAATGATAACCTGATCTCCTGGCTGAAAGTGGCGTAACCTGGACTTCTTATCATACCAAGTCTTCATCTTCTCCTGAGCAGCTCCTAAATTCTCTCTCGCCAGCTGTAAAGCAGTGTACAGCCGTTCTTTCAACGTCATCACATACTCCAGCAGGTTGACGTCATCTTCCTCTGACAGGCAGCATTCCTTGAGTAGCTTAAGGGGTCCTCTTACTTCATGGCCAAACAGTAGTTCAAAGGGTGAGAAGCCCAGTGATTCATTTGGAGATTCTCTTGCGGCAAATACAACAAATGGAAGACCTTTATCCCAGTCTTTCTGATGTTCCAAACAGTATTTCTTGAGCAACGATTTGAATGTTTGATGATATCTCTCCAACGCTCCTTGGGTCTGGGGATGGTAAGCTGAAGACGTGATCTGGGTGATGCCCTACTCTTTCAGAGACTGCTTGAAAACATTTGACATGAAATTACTTCCCCGGTCTGACTGTACCTCCTTGGGCTGACCGAACTTGGTGAAGAACCCTAGCATTTCCTTAACCTCGTTCTTTGCTGAGATATTTCTAAGTGGAATGGTTTCAGGATAACGAGTAGCCTTATCAATCAGGGTCAACACATAAGAAAATCCTGAAGAAGTCTTAGGAAGAGGGCCCACAATATCCACCAACACACGGGTGAATGACGCCTCAAAAGGAGGAATGGGAACTAGAGGTAAAACCTTTTCGGTCTGATTTCACTTCCCCAAAACTTGACAGGTGTGACAAGACTTACAATAACAGGAAACATCCATGAAGATCCCTGGCCAGTTGAAGTGTTTCAAAATGCGTGCCACAGTCTTCCTCACTCCAAGGTGTCCTGCCAAACTGGAATCATGAGCCACTCTAATGATATCCTGCCTACAAACACGAGGGATGACAACTTGATGTACAACCTCCCATTCACAGTCGGCTGATGCCGTTGGGGGTCTCCACTTTCTCATAAGTACTCCTGACTTTATATAATAACAAGTAGAAGAACCAGCTGACTCTTCCTCACTGCAAGCAGAGTTAGCTAGGCCTTTCAACTCAGGGCCAGCAACCTGCAACTCAACCAACTCTTGACCAGACAAATTATCAACACTACGTGGTACTGCCTCATCTGGTGAGTGGTCCAAATTAGCAAGAAAAGTGTCAGCTAGGATAACATCATCATCATCATTATCCTTTAAGTCACCAGTAATTTTAGACTTTGCCCTAGTGACAGCACATGCAGAGAACACATCAGGGACATCACAATCCTGGGTCGCAGTCACTGGCTCACTAGACAACTGAGGAGCTAGACACACTTGACTTCCACCAATATCATTTCCAAGTAAGAAAGTTACACCTGACATTGGGAGTGTCTCAACCAACCCAACCATAACGGAACCATTAACAAAACGAGACTAATTTCACTCTGCACAGAGGGACAGAGAAGTAATCATTACCTACACTCTGTAAGATCACAGTTTCATCTGAGGAATTAACATTAGAGCCTAGAACACTGGTCAGCATAAGGGATTGGCAAGCACCTGTATCACGATATATTTTAATTGATTTCCTGTCATTACTGTCCAGAGGACTGACAAAACCATCAGACAGGAAATTAGCACATGAACTCTTGAGAGTGTCACCCACGTTACTGCTCAAAAGAGGAGCTTCATCATGAGAATTTAATTTACCCCTCAAAGCAGGTTCAGTTAACTCAGTTAAAGAATTCTGGGAACTCTCAAGGGTGGACACTAGACCAATTGACTGAATATTTAAAGACTCCTTTTTGTTCACATCACGCTGTCTCCTGAAACATTTCTCCGTAGTATGACCAAGCTTACTACAATAAGTACATTTACTTTTCTGAAATCTAGAGGTGAAGCTGGTATCTACTTCCTGAGAAACATCATCTTTATTCTCTTTCCTGTTACCTGTACTCTGAGTAGAGGCAGCGTACTTACTCTCAGCTTTCCTTTTTTCTCTAGAATATCTCTTGTGAGTGAGAACATATTCATCAGCTAAAAATGCAGCATCAGACAAATTATCTATTCTTCTCTCATCAAGATATAGGCTTACATCTTTATTAATACACCTTTTGAAGTCCTCCAGCAAAATCATCTGCTTAAATTTGTGAAAATCAGAATCCACATTCTTAGGATTTAACCACTACTCTAACAGATCTTCTTTGATTTTTGCATACTCAGCATGGGATTGCATATCTTGCTTATAAGTTGTCCTAAATTTTACTCTATAGGCTTCAGGAACAAGCTCATAGGCCTTAAGAATCAAGCTCTTAACTACATCATAATTATCAGATTGATCTTGAGGCAAAGATGCATAAGTTACTTGAGCTTTACCGTTGAGAACAGTTTGAAGGAGTACTGGCCAATACTTTTTGGGCAAATTAAAACCTGTAGCTACCCTCTCAAACAACTGAAAATACTTTGTTAAATCAGATTCATTAAAAGGAGGGACAAGTTTAACATTTTTAGCCACATCAAAATCATCAGAGCTAGATGATCCAGTTCCACCTTGTTTCATGCGATACTCATGGTCTGCCTGAATCCTAGCTAGTTCAATTTGCTCCTGAGCCTGTGCCTATGCCTCCTTAATACGAGCCTGACAGCCTCCTTAGCATTTGCCTGAAATTCAGCCTCCTCAGCACGAGCCTCCTGCAGGGCTAGCTGTAACTTAGCTAATTCAATCTGCGTTTGCTCATTTGGAGGAGTTACACTAAACAAGCTTTCATTAATCATGTCAACACTTTGATCTTTAGAATGATGAGAGCGAACAACAATTCCCATTTGTTGAGCAACAAGCTTAAGTTCATTCTTTGTTCTGTTTTCTACATCACATACTGTTTGCACACTTGACAAAAAATCTTTGGCTTCATCAAGCGTAGTAATAGTAGACATCATGAATAAATCACAGTCACAAAATATCAAGAAATATCCTTATAATAATATCCTGAATATCCTGATAAGAGGTCGCCAAATTTATGTTACGGAACAGAGAAAGATAATATACACTTTAAGTGAGAATACTAAAAATCACTACTGTCCGGTAAAGTTGTAGGTTCAAAACAAAAGAGTTAGGTAAAATCACAAGTTAAAGTTTAATGCTCAAACTAACAACTAAACATTCAGGACTCATAAGGATAATGTAATGGCAAAAAACAGGTTAAATATATGGTTAACTGCAATATCCTCTATTAACACGAAATTAGCAAGAGTAAATTTATCTAAGTCAGCCCTGATAAAATAAGAAAGCCGGCTAATACTCAGTGAATGCAAGATATGTTATTACAGATACAAAATATTATTAATAATGGCTGAAACCCAAAACACATGAGTCACAAAAATCTCACTAGGCCTAAGAATTAACAACTTATGCTACACTGTACAAGAAAAAATGCAATAATAGTTATACTCAAATTACACAGCTGCTAGATGGTTGGAGACTTCCTGAGCACTCACAATAATAACAACTGTACAGGGGAGGACAGAGATGTGAACAAAATGAGGAGTAGATCTAAGTGGCAATTAATACAGAGACTGAGCTCATTATATAGGGGCCGGCAGAGCTTGATACAACTTGTAAGAAGGACGCGCAAATGAAGCCATAGGGGACAAAGAGTTGACAATCCTGCTCTGAACAACAGAAAGAACGACTTACTCTACTATAAGGGTAGAAGGGGGGAGTGAGGTAGAACACGCTCGTGATCAAACATGCAGCATACTGTACGTTAGAGTTACACAAAGGATGATGAAATCATAGGCTATGTCACATGGAGAGACAGGCTGACGAATGAGGATATAAAGGAACGTTGTGGTGTTGATGTGGATGTGATAGGAAGCGTTATGAGGAACACACTGAGGTGGTTTGGCCATGTGGAGAGGATGGAGGGTGAAAGACTGACGAAGAGAGTGTATGTGAGTGAGTTGGACGGGGAAAGAGGGAGGGGGAGGCCGAGGATGAGATGGAGAGATGGGGTGGAGAGGTATATGAGAGAGGGGGGTGTGAGTTGGGAGCAGGGGAGTGAAATGGCGGGGGACAGGGTGACTTGGAGGCGATTTGTTTGTGGCCACTCCAAACGAGATTGAGGAGTCTGGCATTAGATAGATAGATAGATATATGGCGAATATGTAAATTTTAATTTTCAACCGTACATTTCCATCTTGCCCTCCTCGCAGAGAGTTTTTCTTTGAACACGCCCACGATTAATTTATGGTCAGCGAATAGGGGAATTTCGTCACCATATACCTAATCTCGAAACTTTTGTAATGCAAAGACCACTCCAAGTGACTCTAGCTCAGTAGTGCAATAATTTTTCTCTGCACCTTTTATCTGTCTGCTGGCGAATGCAGTTGGTTGATTTTTTCCACGCATATCTTCTTGCATCAGTACGGCCCGTAATACTTTGTGCAAATAATAAATGATTTTTTGAAATTAGGATAGACCAAGCAAGGTGCACATGTAAGTTTTTGTTTTAATTCATTAAATGCAAGTTTTTGTTCCTCCCCCCACTGAAATACAGCTTGTTTTTACAGTAGGTGGAATAATGGTTCTGCTATGTGAGAGAATTGTTGTATGAATGATCTGTAATATCCTGCTAGACCTAATAATTGTCTTACTTCATCCTCATTTTGCATTTTCTCGTCTGAGGTGTGTATTCCTTCTGCATCATGCCTATGGCTTAAGAATTTTATATCCTCAAAGCAAAATTTGCATTTACTATCTATCTATCTATCTATCTATAGCCCGACGCCCTAATCCCGCAAAGGGTGGCCGCAGACAAAACGCCTCCAAGTCACTCTGTCACCCACCATTTGACTCCCCTCCCCCCAACTCACCCCCCCCTCCCTCATATACCTCTCAACTCCATCCCTCCACCTCATCCTCGGTCTACCCCTCCCTCTCCCTCCCTCCACCTCACCTACATACACCCTCTTAGTCAGTCTTTCATTCTCCATCCTCTCCACATGTCCAAACCACCTCAGTGTATTTCTCCTAATCTTTTCAACCACATCCACATCTACCCCACAACGTTCCTTCACTTCTTCATTCGTCAACCTGTCCCTCCATGTCACTCCACATGCTCCTCTCAAGTAACTCATTTCCACTGCTCTCACTCTTGACTTGTTCCCCTCTTGCAAGGTCCACGCCTCGCTTCCATACGTCAGGGTAGGGATCACAATACCATCATGCAGTGACTTCTTAACTTCCATACTCACCTCCCTATTTCTCATCACTGCTTTCAGTGTGCCAACAACCTTCCTTCCCTGCTGTACCCTTTCACGTACTTCATCCCCCAAAGTTCCATCCTTACTCATCACACTACCCAAGTACTTGAATGCACTCACATTCTCCATATCCTCACCATCCAACCTCACTGCACACTCTGTGACTTCATTCCTCTCAAACACCATAACTTTACTTTTGTTTACATTAACTTTCAGCTTCCTCCTCCTACACACTGTCCCAAATTCATTCACCAAACCTTGCAACTCCCATTCATCTTCACTCAACAATACTGTATCATCAGCAAACAGCAACACCGGAAGCTTCCAAATCTCACCCTCATTCATTAGGGCCACCCCGACATCCACTGCCCTACCTTGTACCTCCTTTACGACCCCATCCATATATATATTAAACAGCCATGGAGACATTACACACCCCTGTTTCAGTCCCACACTGAGATCAAAGAACTCACTCAGCTCTCCATCCACTCGCACCGTAGCCCTAGCTCCCTCGTACATACTCTTCACAGCACTCAACAATTTCCCCTCCACTCCATATATTCTTAATACCTTCCACATACCTTTCCTATCTATTCTGTCATAAGCTTTCTCCAAGTCCATGAAGGCAGCGTACACTTTCCTTCCCTTCTCTAGATACTTCTCCACTAAACATCTTAGAACAAATATCTGATCTACACACCCTTTTCCCTTCCTAAATCCCCCTTGTTCTTCTCCAACACAGCATAATTTTCAAACCAGTCTTGGCTAACTTGTGTAGGAGCAGGTCTAATTTCTTTAAATATTCATCTATTGTGTGTTCCAATTATTATGACGTCCAAGGACACAAAGATACCATTTCCTAATATTCCTGATAGTACACTATTCATTAATCATTGGATTGTGCCTGGACCTGTCCTTAACCCCATCGACATTTTTTTTTATACTGGTAATACCCTGTATTTGTAGATAAAGCAGCGTATTAGCGTGACTCTTCATCTAACTCGATTTGATAACCATTAAGGAAATCGATTGTGGAAAGTACATTATTTTCTGGTCCAATATTTTGCAAGACGTCACTTAACAATGGCATAGGAAACCGGTATGGGATTGTGTTGGTTTAATTTGCGATGATCAGCAACCACATGGATTTCACCATTTCGTTTGGGCAAGAAAAATAATGGGGCCACGGGGAGACTGATGGTTCAGTAAGACCTATTTTCAACAATTCAACATATTAATTTGCAAGGGTACGTTGTGAGTGTGCTACCCTATATGTTGGTATATGTATTAGTTGTGTCCTGGTGTACATTAATCTTGTTTTTGATCAGGTTAGTACAATTTAATTTTTCCCGATAATGCGACTGTCTGTCGGTGTTTTTGTAATAAATCCAGTAGATCATTTTCCACATTAAAATTTCCCGACAATCAAATTCTCCTTTATGCACACTCTGTCCGTCGATTTTATCTTACTTGATGCTCCACCTATCGTTACTTCATATGTTTGAGCAGGACAAGTCTCTAAACTGCATATGCAAGATCCTTTTTTGATCTGCACTTCTCCATTCATCTGATTAATTAGGAACACATGAGTTTCCCCATCGTTATTCACCTGACATAAGGCATTTTCTACCGAGACTCCTTTCACTTGACGTGATTCTTCTAAGACAATAACAGTATCATTCTTCAATTTACTCTTTATGGTGATTTTCAAATATGATTTAGGTGGAATAACTACATTATTAGTGAGATGTGCAGGAATTAATTTTGGAAGTTTACTGTCACATTGGTCCCTGGGTAAAGGGGATGGCAGGGATGGGAGGGAAGGTGGAGTAATCTTTTTGAATGCATGTGTGGATGTGTATTCTCGTTTTCTTTGAGGTTAGACTGAATCGTTCTGCCAAGGTGTTTGATCGTTTCTACAATTGTTGGATGACATTTCTGGTGAAATTTCCTCTATGAATTCGTTGTCATAATCTATCCCCTCCATTCTCTATCTTCATGGTTCTCAAACCCAATAACATGTTAGCTTTTATTGATAAGTTCTTTACTACTGTATATAGAAACTACATTAGTGGTGGCTGATTTCGAACTCTCTGTAAAATTGATGTCTAACTGCATCATGCCCTTTACGGTTGCCATCTACAGCATGTAAGTCTAAATTAGATTTTTTCACGAAGGTTACTTTCTTCTTATTTCTAAAAATTATCTCTAATTCTTCTTGTGTTTTTAATACCCTGGTGAGCCTGAGTCCGAGAACAATTATATCTTTTGATCTTCACAGGAAGCGGACACCAAAATACACTCATTTCAGTGTATGCTTCCTATATGGACTCTAGGATTGTTTGTCTTTACGTATGGTCGTTTTTTTGTAGTGGCATGTCCTTCCCTCGACTTGAAAACAGATATTAATCTTTCAACTGTCTTACAATGTGACATCCAATGTCCTGTGGTCTTATGCTTTCTGCAGTATGACTGCATCTCTTTCTCTGTACCTCTATCTTCCTTGTGTTTGATTCAGCTTTCATTTGACCGGGATTAGCACAATAATAACATAGATTAGGCCTATCTCCCGAATGTGACCCACGAGATGACTTTTTTTTTTTTTATACAGTTTCTTCTTGGACTATGAAAATTTTTGAGGCTGCCAGTGGCCTGGTGTTTGCAAATGCTGCCTTGATGTCAGATGTTGTTTTGATTTGTCAGTTCTCAGGTCGCGATCTTTTTTGTCCCCCCTGTGGCAGGGGGGAGGAACAATCTGGCCGCACTATTGGGCTGGTACTACTACTCGGCGGGCCAGGATGTGTAAGGAAGAATTTGCCACCGTATTCCCTGCGTGTCGTAAAAGGCTACTAAAAGGGGCGGGGTGAGGGGACTAGGGCCTCCCTCCTCTGTATTTTTTAGTTCCTAAAAAAGGGACAGAACATAGTAAGGGATGGGGGATTGAGTTATCCCCGTACCCTGAAGATTGGGTCTATGAATGTGCGTGGATGCAGTACGATTGAGGCAAAAAGGAAGATTGGGAGAACGTTTGTGAGAAGAAAGTTGGATGTGTTAGCTTTGAGTGAAAAAAAGATGGAAGGGAAAGGTGAGTCTAAGTTTGGAAGTGTGAATGGAAGATTGTCAGGTATTGATAGAGGAAGGGCAAGAAAGAGTGTGGCTTTGTTAGTGAGCCCGAAAGAACAATGGTGTGTGACTGAATGGAAGGAGGTGTCATCGAGACTGATGTGGGTGAAAGCGAAATTTGAACGTGAGTTTTGGGTATTTGTGAGTGCATATGGGCCTGGTAGTGAAAGGGATGAAGTAGAGAGGGTGTCTTTCTTGAACGGTGTTGATGAGTGTCTGCAGAGTTTTGGAGCAAATATGAATGCGGTAATTATGGGGGATCTGAATGCTAGAGTGGGAAATGTAGCAGTTGAAGGTATAGCGGGTATGCATGGTGTGCCTGGATGAAAAGAAAATGGGGAACGAATGATAGGGATGTGTGTTGCGCGAGAATTGGTGATTGGAAACACCTTGTCTGAGAAGAAAGGTATTTATAAGTATATATGGGTGAGACAGCAGGGTGGAAGTGTTGTTGATAGAGCATTGATGGACTATGTGGCTGTGTCCAGGAATGTAATAGGAGATTGTTGAATGTGAGAGTTTTGAGAGGGGAGGGTGGAGGTATGTCTGACCACTACCTGGTGGAGGGAAAGTTGAGAGTAGGTAAGAGATGGGTGAGAGCTAGAGAGTTAGATGTGGCAGGGAGGTTTTCAAAGTGGGTGAGATGAATAAAAGAGGGAAAATGATAGAGTATCAGGAGAAATTGAAAGATGAGTGGAACGCAGTGAAAGATCAGCAGAATGGTAGTGTGGAGGAGAAATGGCAGTTGTTTAAGAGTGCTGTGGTGGGGCATGTGGATGAGGTATGTGGTGTGAGAGGAGTGGGTGGTGGTGTAAGAAAAGAAAGTGAATAGTGGTTGTCACGGGGTTTTTGTGAATATGCAATATTAAAGAATTTTATTCAATAATACTTAAGAACAGGATAAAGAATTGACGTGAAAATCAAGCAATGATTACTTTATGCCGGCTTACTTCGCGGATTCTCTAAGGACAAGAATTTATAAACTTTCTCAACAGTACACAGCACACTAATTATTCACTCGTGCTGTTAATTAGTACTGTTGGCCTCTGGAGAAAGTAACTCCACCCCTGACAATCAATAATGCTATTAATGATAAACAGGTTCTTGCTGGTGCAATTAACTCCTGGTTGCACAACGGATTTAAGTTTAATACAAAGGGACTGGCCTAAGTACCAGTTATGAATAATACGATGCGTTTATGCAAACTAGGAGCTGCAACTAGAATAAGCTTATGGAGAAATAAAACACGAATTTACATTACATTAAGCTCAAGAAAAAGAAGTTAATTTATTGATTACAATGAAATAACGTTACATGAGTCTCAAGATGAATTAAAAATAAGGAGATCGCACACACTTGCTCACTCAAAAGCTAACTCTTAAACCTAGGAAAAACGAAAAGAAATACTGGTCAGAAAAGTGGACTAAGTGGATGACTGGGCGTCGTTGCTGAGGAAGGATGCTGCACACGCCGAATCTCTCGCCAAATCACTCTAGGTGGAAATTCAGGAACTGGACAACGGCGTCACTGCTACATACTGGGCCCAACCTGCTTTCACGGCACTCAAATCCTGACTAAGTTCAAATCATGAGAGAGGCGAGTGTCAAGCCGCACTTGCTAATGGCTACAATGAGCGAAACACACCCATAACAAATCACTCGGGCAGAGGTGCTGATGTCGCGCACAAAGACGATCACTTATGAAATAGAGAAAAATGTCCTGAAAAACACTCCCGATCGGGTGAATACGTGGCGGTTGACTGAGTGATAAATACTGGGATTCCACTAGAATTCGCGGTTTCCCACCAAAGTTTAATGTTACAAGTTTGTTTAGATATATGATCGCACCAACTCGTGACATTACGCCACATCAAAAATGAAACTTTTTTCTCAGGAAAAAAATTTCAATATACATACATATAAATCCTAACTCAGTCACACAAGATTCACACTGTGGTGTGTGTGTGCTATCCTGCTACAGGAGAAAGTCACAGTCGCCATTGAGCGAAAAAAAAAAAAAAAATCATATTTACGTTAATGGAAGCAAGCTTGAGGGAAAAACTCCGTGATGACGGTGAAAAATCCTGTACTCAAGTCAAACTGAGCAAAAAGTTCGCTACATTTACATTAACAACTAATTGTTATGTAGCGTGATGTATGTAATACACGGTGTAGGTGTGACAGTTGTGGTGTAATTGTATCTATGTGTAAAATCATGTAATACAAATTTATAGTAAATAATGACGACGAGGCAGAAGAGAAGGGGCGGCAGCATGCGACAGGGACGACCAGTTGATCTGCACGACAATGCTGCACCCACCAGCTGCACCTGCGAAAGGAATCAAGGTGGAGCATCAAAAGTGTCATTTCTCTCTCTCTGCCTAGCAATCAGTACTTATGTCCTTATTACCCAGGAAACGTACTTAGGATTTACAAATCTCTCAGGACCCTTGTAGTTTACTGGTTAAGCTAACTTATTAACCAGGAAACGTGTCAGTTCTTGAATTGCTCAAATCTCTTAGAACGGGCAGTTTACTGGTTAACCTAACATTAACCAGGAAACGTGTCAGTTCTTGAGTTGCTCAAATCTCTTAGAACGGGCAGTTTACTGGTTAACCTAACATTAACCAGGAAACGTGTCAGTTCTTGAATTGCTCAAATCTCTTAGAACGGGCAGTTTACTGGTTAGCCTAACTTAACACTTACGACTAATAACAGGAAGCTGAGAATCCCTACGCAATCTCGGGAAGGTCACATTTTAACACCACCGTGGGTGTCAACACTCATGTGGATAATGTGCATTCTCCAGGAATCCTCAGAGAGGCCCACAGCTCGAGACGTTCCACAAGGTAATTCATACACAGCCTCAGACTGTCTCTGCGGGGTTCTCAAACTTCCCCCTTAACTTAAGGTACATATGTATGTACAGGCCCTGGACATACTGTGTCCTGTGGGGCCAACGGGCGAGACGTCAGGTCTACACCCACTTCACCACTGCCCTGTCTCTCAACTGACTCTGCGATTATGGGTGTGGATTCAAACGGCGCAGGAAGGACATGTCCCTGATTAGTGGTACATGGACACACGTTGCAGGAACACACAAAACTATCTATTTCTTGTCCCATCCCTGGCCAGAAAAAGTCAGCTCGGATACGGCCCTGGTCTTCCTTTTGCCCATGTGACCTCCTGAGGCTGAACAATGACCCCATTCTAACACTGCTTGGCGGTACTTAGCGGTAACGACAAACTGCAGTCGAACTTCGCCCTGGGGTGCTCGTGACTCACGGTACAGCCGTCCTTGTTTACGAAGGAACTTGGCTTGACCTCCCTGTGAATACTTTATCACTCTAACCTTTTGTTTCTTCCACACGGCATCAAGTGTTGGGTCAGAATGTTGTTCTTGAACAACAACTTGGCTACACATTAGAGCTTGCAGTGATTCAATGGTCACTGTGGTGACAGTTTTGAGCCTCAGCCATGGCTCGTGTTACTGTAGCCAAAGTCTGAGTAGTGTCATCTTCAGTGCAACTATCCTTGGCACCGGGAATATTGCCTTTAATAAGGTCAAATAAAGGTTCTGGCATGACAACTGTGAGTGTCGTACCAGTGTGAAAAGGAGATGCCACCTGGAAACGTGCCTCAGGGAACAATTTCACTGACCCATCAATAAGTCTAATTTGGATCTGCTTACCCGTGTACTCGTCGGGCTGAACTGAACTTTGCTTGACAGAACAACCTGAGGAACCATTATCTCACAGGACATTTACAGTAACACCTCCCACAAACCCTGGCTGAACAAGAAAGGCAGTGTTACTGGTGGAAGGGTCTGAGGAGGTAACAGCCAGTCATTGGTGAGACTACGGAACAAACGATGCAGCAAATGTGGCGCACTGAGAACTTGATACCTGAGGGGCCATGCTCACCATCTGAGGAGCTGGAGCATTGACCACCTGTGGAGGAGGGTTCACTGTCGCTGGGGAAGTAGCGAACTGCGGGGAATTACCTGTACTGGTGGGGTTGGCACCACTTTACACTTGTTGTGGCATAAGGGCTGCATTTGCATCCTGTCTCCAATACACTAAAGTCGATTGTCCTGACTGAGGGTTACATGGTTTGTCCTTGCCCTGCTGCTGTTGAAATACAGGTACTGCTGCTGGTTAGGGTTCTGCTTATCGTACCACTTCCACTCAGGTTTCTGAGTATTTTGCCTCTGGTCCTTCTTCTGCGATTTTGGATCTTGGCCGTTATTCTGAGAATGGCCTTGTTGCTGGGGTTCAGTCTGAGATGGTTTTCCAGATTTATCAGCTTTCCTGTTCCAGGTATGCTGCTTGCGAGTTTGATACCCGTATGCAGTGAAGAATGCATCAGCCTTCTTCACCATTTGGCTGGTATCTCTTACCTGGCAGATCTTAAGCTGAGCCATAAGTTCAGTAGGCCACGACTTTTCTAGCTGCGTGCACAGCATAAGGTCAATTATCCCCTCACGCGTGGAAGGAGTTTCATCTTTCTCCATCCACTCATCTAAGTAAGCAGTAAGCCGGTCAAGAAACTGAAGAGCAGTCTCTTTTTCCTGTAAACGCGCCCTCATGAACTGACTCTTGGCATCGTCAACTGTGAGACCGTACGCTTTGACAAGTGCGGTCTTCATCATCTCATACGTGAGATTGTCTCCACGAATTCTGTGGAGAATATCGAGGACAGGGCCCTCAAACAGTCTAAGAAACTGAAGCCGCTTAGCTGCATCATCCAGCTGGTACAGTTGAGCCATGACTTCAAAACGAGCTATGTATGGCTCGATTCGCTCGCCTTCCTTGTATGGGGGAAGCTTGATGTGTGGGGTAGCTATAATATGTGCAGAGATAGCTATCGTGGAGCTTGGGCCAGCTGCACCAGATGTGTCTGAAGCCAAGGAATCTCGCTTGAGCTTCAACATTTCAAATTCATGTTTTTCGCGTGCTTCTCGCTCGGCACGTTCGTGTTCTCGTTCTCTCTCTTGTTCCTCACGCTGTTCTCGCTCATGTTCTAACTCGAGTTCGCGTTGTTTTCGCTCATCTTCTAACTCGAGTTCGCGTTGTTTTCGCTCGTGTTCTAACTCGAGTTCGCGTTGTTTTTGCTCGTGTTCGCGCTGTTCTCGCTCGTGTTCGCGTTGTTCTCGCTCGTGTTCGCGTTGGATTCTACGCTCTTCACGAGCATCACTCTCGCGTTGCTGCTCGTGACTAAGCCGAGAGAGGACATTATCATTTACTTCTGTTGGGTCCGTAAGCCCCATATCTTTGGCTTCCTGTACATAGACGCTGGTAGACATGATGCTAACTCAATCTAAGTAAACTAGCGACTCAGTACTGACTGCAATTTTGCAAAGAAAGATGCCAATAATCAAGAATAAAGAATATAGGCACAGGTTAGTTGTGACCAGTTTTATCTAAATAAACTGGTAAAGATAGAAAATTAAACAAACTGACTGTGAAAACTATTACGTAAATTAATAGAACTAAATCAATAATCACCTGTAAGATAGTGCCTATAGACTTTAATGATAAATACCTAAGTATGAGTGAGTGAGTAGTATCTCATGAATAGCTTTAGAGCTAGGAGTTAATATCCTGGAATGAGGTCGCCAGATGTCACGGGGTTTTTGAGAATACGCAATATTAAAGAATATTATTCAATAATACTTAAGAACAGGACAAAGAATTGACTTGTGAAAATCAAGCAATGATTACTTTATGCCGGCTTACTTCGCCGATTCTCTAAGGACGAGAATTTATAAAAAAAACTTTCTCAACAGTACACAGCAGAGACTAATTATTCACACGTGCTGTTTATTAGTACTGTTGGCCTCTGGAGAAAGTGACTCCACCCCTGACAATCAATAATGCTATTAATGATAAACAGGTTCTTGCTGGTGCAATTAACTCCTGGTTGCACAACGGATTTAAGCTTAGTACAAAGGGACTGGCCTAAGTACAAGTTATGAATAATACAAGGCATTTATGCAAACTAGGAGCTGCAACTAGAATAAGCTTATGGAGAAATAAAACACGAATTTACATTACATTAAGCTCAAGAAAAAAAACAATTTATTGATTACAATGAAATAAATTAACGTCACATGAGTCTCAAGATGAATTCAAAATAAGGAGATCGCACTCACTCGCTCACTCAAAAGCTAACTCTTAAACCTAGGAAAAACGAAAAGAAAAACTGGTCAGAAAAGTGGACTAAGTGGATGACTGGGAGTCGTTGCTGAGGAAGGACGCTGCACACGCAAAGTCTCTCGCCAAATCACTCTAGGTGGAAATTCAGGAACTGGACAACGGCGGCACTGCTACACACTGGGCCCAACCTGCTTTCACAACACTCAAATCCTGACTAAGTTCAAATCGTGAGAGAGGCGAGTGTCGAGCCGCACTTGCTAATGGCTAGAATGAGCTAAACGCCCATAACAAATCACTCAGGCGGAGTTGCTGATGTGCACAAAGACGATCACTTATGAAATATTGAAAAATGTCTTGAAAAACACTCCCGATCGGGTGAATACGTGGCGGTTGACTGAGTGATAAATACTGGGATTCCACTAGAATTCGCGGTTTCCCACCAAAGTTTAATGTTACGAGTTTGTTTAGATATATGATCGCACCAACTCGTGACAGTGGTGCGAGAAGGTAAGTATGGCTGTGGCTGAGAAGAGACGTGCATATCTGCAGAGGAAGGATGAGGTGTCATATGAGAGGTACAAGGAAAAGACGAATAGGGTGAGAAGGGCTGTGCGTGATGCTAAAGTGGTCGCAGATGAGACGTGAGGTAGGCAGTTAACTGAGAATTTTCAACAGAATAAGAAAATGCTTTGGAAGGAGGTGAAAGGGGTGCGAAAGGGAGAGTCTGGGAAGAGTGAGTAAAAGCAGAGGATGGAAGGATGTTAACTGAGATGGATGAAGTTAGGAAGAGATGGGCGGAGAATTTTGAAAGATTGTTATATGTAGAGGAGGAAAGGGAGGCTGAGATTGTGGCAGATGGAAGGGTGCAAGGAATAAATGTCTTGGGAGAGTTGAATGATTTTTTGATCACGATGGAGGAAGTGCAGGAGGCAGTAAAGGAGGTGACAACACGGAAAGCTGCAGGTGTGGATGGGTGTGCTGTGGAATGCCTGAAAGGTGGTTGAGTGACTATTGTTGACTGGTTGGTAAGATTGTTGAATGTGGGTTTTGTGCAAGGTTTGGTGCCAGTTGACTGAGCAAGTGCTTGTGTGGTTCCATTGTATAAAGGTAAGAGTGATAAGTATGAATGTACTAGCTTTAGGGGTATAAGTCTGAGTGTTGTAGGTAAGGTGTATGGTAGAGTGTTAATTAAGAGAGAGAGGGTACAGAGGGAGTGATTGGTGATGAGCAGTGTGGCTTTAGGAGAGGAAGGGGATACGTGGATCAGGTGTTTGCTGTGAGACAGGTTGAAAAGTATCTAGCGAAAGGTAAGGATGTGTTTCGGGCGTTCATGGATATAGAGAAAGCGTATGATAGAATTGATAGGGAGGCTTTGTGGACAGTTTTAAGATTGTATGGACTTGATGGTAGGTTACTAAAAGGAGTGAAAAGTTATGTAAATAATAGAGCGTGTGTAAGAGTGGGAAATACTGTGAGTGATTGGTTTTCCATGAGAATGAGGCTGTGACAGGAATGTATGATGTCGCCTTGGTTGTTTAATATTTTTATGGATGGTGTTGCAGGGGAGGTGAATGCTGCTGTTTGCGGATGATACTGCACTGGTAGCTGATTCAGAGGAGAGACTGAGACAGTTGGTAAAGACGTTTGGAAGGGTGTATGAAAGGAGGAAATTGATAGTAAATGAGAATAAGAGTAAAGTGATGAAGCGTACGAGGTTGGTAGATGGTAGGAGGATGAATATAGTTTTGAATGGTGAGCTCCTTGAGGAGGTAGAGTGTATTCAGTAATTAGGGTCACATGTTGCTGTGGATGGAAGAATAGATGCAGAGGTGAAGTTTAGAATGAATGAAGTAGAAAAGGTGCTGGGAGGAATGAAAAAGGTGTTTAGATGTCGTTCGCTTAGAATGGATGTAAAGAGAAGGCTGTATGAGGGTGTTGTGGTACCAACTGCGTTATATGGAGCTGAAACATGGAATATGGGTGTAGCAGAGAGAAAAAGTTTGAATGTAATGGAGATGAGATGTGTGAGGAGTATGTGTGCAGTGACGCATACGGATTGAGTGAGAAATGAAGTGCGAAGGAGAACTGGAGTTGTTCAGGAGATGGCTGATCGAGTTGAGCAGAGGGTGTTGCGATGGTTTGGGCATATGGAGAGAATGGATAATGTGCGATTGGTGAAAAAGATAACTAGATCTGATGTGAGAGATGTAAGGCTGGGAGGGAGACCACGAATAGGAGGGATGGACAGTGTGAAGAGAGCGTTGGATGCGAGATGGATGTCTTTTGAGAAAGTAAGTGTGGCTGTGCGTGACAGAAATGAATGGAGAGAAATTGTGAATGAATAAATGATGATGTAGCCCTGAGGGGATATTCTTCCGCATTTTGTCTGATCACCTGATCAAGTCAGGTGTGGGTAGGAGAATGGGTCCATTATGATGTGGCAGGGGTAAACCAGCTCTGCTGTCGGGCCCTGCTGCAGATGTCACTAATTGCACTGTGCAGTTGACCCTCGTGCGGTGTGGTGCGGTGAGGGTCTGTCCCTTCTCCCCTTTGGGGCTAAGATGAGAATGTATGTGTATAAGTGGATGAGTAAATTGGGAGTGTATCGTCCTATCTCGACTACCTCCCTTTCCTTGAGAGAAGCAGCCTAGGTGTAGGAACCAAAACTCTCATTATTGGGTCAAGTTTTTACTGTATGTGCTGTTACTAATGTTCAAGTTCTCAGATTTAATTGTGCCCCACCCCGTAAAAAGAACTAACTAAACAAGCGAAAAAAGCACCTCGAACCAGGACGGACCATACGTTGACGACTAAGGAACGGACAAAGGACATTCTGAGGGTGAGAACATGGAATGTGAGAGGAGTGAATGATGAAGTGAAAAAGAGAGAGATTGTTCAGGTGCTTGAGGATGCAAGAGTGAATATATGTGGATTGACAAACTAAATGGAAAGGTGAAAGGGTGAGAGAATGGGAATATGGTTTAGGTATATGTGCGGGAGTTAATGGGAATGAGAGGGCAAGAGAGGGAGTATGTCTGATGATAAGCAAGAAGTGGAAGGAGAATATAAGAGAGTATGGAACAGTGGGTGCAAGGATTGTATGGGTGTGGATGAAAGTAGGTATACAAGCGTGGGCGATTGTATGTGCATATGCGCCGAAAGAGGACGGAGTGGCAAGAGTGAAAGATGAGTTTTGGGCGAGAGTAGAAGCATGTATGGACAAATTTGAGAGGAGCGAGAGAGTGCTTTTGATTGGAGACATGAATGGCAAAATTGGGAATGCACGAGTGGATTGAGTGGTTGGTCAGTGGGGTGTGCCAGCTGAAGTAGATGGGAATGGTAGTGCTTTGGTGGACATCTGTGCTGGTAAAGGGTTGGCAATAGCCAACACCTACTTTCGACATAAGATGATCCACTGGTATACATGGAGAGTAATGAGGAGGATGGATGGTGAACTTGTTGAACGAAAGGCAATGATAGACTACGTGTATGTGGATGAGCGAATGAGAAGACAAGTGTTGGATGCAAGAGTGTGGAGAGGGTGGGGGAATGGAGTCTCGGACCATCATTTAGTGATGGCCAAGGTAAAGCTGCAAAGAGAATGGTGTAGGAGACGAAGAGGACGACAGGAGGAAACAGCTTCTGTGAGAAGGGTGGAGAACTTGCAAGATAGTAAGAAAATGGCAGAGTATAAGAGCATAGTGGAAGAAAGGTTTGGAAGGTATGAGCTAGAGCAGATGCAAGGGGTGGAAGATGTATGTAAGATATTTACGGAAGAGATAGGCACAGCGTGTGAGGTGGTTTGTGGAGTGAGGAGATGCAAGGGTGTGCAAGGGACAGCATGGTGGAATGATGAGGTAAAACGAGCTGTGGAACAAAAGAAGAAGGCATGTAGTGAATGGTTAGCGAGTAGAGGTTGGGGAGAAGATGAGAGAGAGAAGAGACAGGTATACGTGAGTAGGAGAAGGAACGTGAAGAGACTGGTGAAGGAGAGTAAGAAGAAAGTGAATGAAGAGTTTGGGAGGAATCTGAGTGTGAAATGGAGGGAGAGCAAGAAATTGTTTTGGAAGGAGGTAAAGAAAGTAAGGCAGTGTGAAAGGGGAAATAGTAGGGGGGTGAAAGATAGGAATAATAGATTGTTGGTGGAGAAGAGAGAGAAACTGAGGAGATGGAAGGAGCACTTTGAGGATTTGTTGAATGTAGAGAGTGAGAGCAGTGCGAGTATAAGTGGTTGGGGAATGGCTGGGAGAAGAAGAGATGAGAGGAGGCAGGAAGAGATCAGTAGGATGGAAGTAGTGGAAGCAATTAAGAAGATCAAGTTGGGAAAGACCCCAGGAATTGATGGAGTGTGTGGTGAAATGCTGAGGTATGGGGGTGAGATTGTTGTGGAGTGGATATGGAAGTTGTGTAGATTGGCTTGGGAAGAGGGAATGGTTCCAGAGGACTGGAAATCAAGAATAATTGTTCCTTTATACAAAGGAAAAGGGGAGAGAGAAGTATGTGGTAATCATAGGGGTATTTGCCCTCTTAGCGTGACTGGTAAAATATATGGTAGAATACTCATTGATAGGGTTAGGTATATGACAAAGGAGCTAGTTGGAGAAGAACAAGGGGGATTTAGGAAGGGAAAAGGGTGTGTAGATCAGATATTTGTTCTAAGATGTTTAGTGGAGAAGTATCTAGAGAAGGGAAAGAAAGTGTATGCTGCCTTCATGGACTTGGAGAAAGCTTATGACAATAGATAGGCAAGGTATGTGGAAGGTATTAAAAATATATGGAGTGGATGGGAAAATGTTGAATGCTGTGAAGAGTATGTACGAAGGAGCTATGGCTACGGTGCGAGTGGATGGTGAGCTGAGTGAGTTCTTTGATCTAAATGTGGGACCGAAACAGGGTTGTGATGTCTCCATGGCTGTTTAATATATACATGGATGGGGTTGTAAAGGAGGTGCAGGGTAGGGCAGTGGATGTGGGGGTGGCTCTAATGAATGAGGGTGAGATTTGGAAGATTTCGGTGTTGCTGTTTGCTGATGATACAGTATTGTTGAGTGAAGATGAATGAGAGTTGCAAGGTTTGGTGAATGAATTTGGGACAGTGTGTAGGAGGAGGAAGCTGAAAGTGAATGTAAACAAAAGTAAAGCTATGATGTTTGAGAGGAATGAAGTCACAGAATGTACAGTGAGGTTGGATGGTAAGGATATGGAGAGTGTGAATGCATTCAAGTACTTGGGTAGTATGATGAGGAAGGATGGAACTATGGGGGATGAAGTACGTGAAAGGGTCCATCATGGAAGGAAGGTTGTTGGTTCACTGAAAGCAGTGATGAGAAATAGGGAGGTGAGTATGGAAGTTAAGAAGTCACTACATGATAGTATTGTGAACCCTATCCTGATATATGGAAGCGAGGCGTGGACCTTGCAAGAGGGGAACAAGTCAAGAGTGAGAGCAGTGGAAATGAGTTACTTGAGAGGAGCATGTGGAGTGACATGGAGGTAGAGGTTGACGAATGAAGAAGTGAAGGAACGTTGTGGGGTGGATGTGGATGTGGTTGAGAAGATTAGGAGAAATACACTGAGATGGTTTGGACATGTGGAGAGAATGGAGAATGAAAGACTGACTACGTAAGAGGGTGCATGTAGGTGAGGTGAAGGGAGGGAGAGGAAGGGGTAGACCGAGGATGAGGTGGAGGGATGGAGTTGAGAGGTATATGAGGGAGGGGGGGTGAGTTGGGGGGAGGGTAGTCAAATGGTGGGTGACAGAGTGACTTGGAGGCGTTTTGTCTGCGGCCACCCTTTACGGGATTAGAACGTCGGTCTATAGATAGGTAGATAGATAGATTCAATTTTCCCATGTTTTTAAAATTCATTGCATTAGTAAAGTAATTTACTTTCACTCGATTTGATAACATGATTTTCCTCATAAACATGAGCAAAAAAAGTTTTGTTTTTGTCACAAACCATAGATAGATAGACGTGTGCTAGATGTATGCATAGCTGCCACTGTGACTTTGCTGCAATTCATCTCTACCTCGTTCATGAAATCTAATAAACACATTCCTGGGGTATAAGCAACTGTTTTTGCCATCTCAACTGCCCTATCAGGAAATTTACACAGTGCAGCTACATAACCAAGGATGTCAACGACATTCATTGGTGACATCTTCCCTTCAGCTATTACCCAATTTGAGTTCTCTATAGTGGCTAAGAGCATTCTTTTAACTGTGGACACATCTGATGTTATTTGACCTAAGACAGGGTTTGTGGTATGTACTCTTATAAGATCTACGATCTTATGTAATTCTGGAGTTATACCTGGCAAAGAATTTCTACCTCCAGAAAATTTCTTTAGGATTTTTTGTTAAACTCTTCATATGTCTGAGCTCGCAAGAGCCTATTAGATCTAAGCAGATCGCCAACTGGGCACCTTTGTTGGTTAATCCTTGATGAAAAGACAGCTATTTTTCATTCTCATCTGCTATATGGCTTTAAAAAAAAAGTTGTTCACACTCATTCAGAAGTGCCATTACATCGATGCCTGAGAATTTTGTGAGATTTTTATCTTCATGGTACACAAACACTTGATGTGGGGAAGTTGAAGTTGTGGTGTTAGGTCCACCTGCCACTGTGTTTGTTTATCTGGTTAAATTCACTTGAAGTGCCTTGTCGTTATGGGAAGGAATTGTTGCATATGTATTTCTGGACCTATGGCGCTTTGTGGTAGGTGGGGGCGCTCACCATCCACTCACTCAATGTAGTGCTGCTCTCGGGTGTCTGCCCTGTCCTCTTCTCCATCCTTCTTTCCTTCCATCTTCTATCTTTCTGTCCTTCATTCTTTCCTCTTCCTTCTGTCTACGGGTAACTTTACACTCCTTCTTCTGTCTATCATTCCATCATTCTTTCCTCTTCCTTCTACCTGTGGATGACTCTACAGTGAGTGACAAGCCAATTGGTTTTCTGTACACCAGGAAACCACTAACTACGCTGGGTGGTAACCATATCACCAAATTTTGGCGCCTGGTGGTTTAGTGGGTAATTATTGTACTCCAATCGGATTGAGCCGGTGAAGATTTATATCCAAGGGGTGGTTGGGGTTTATTGCTCACGTAATGCCACTCAGGGATGAGTGAGGGTTGGTCACTCTCATCTTGAATGTCAGGACCAACTGCCTAGCCCCGGGCTCCTACGATCCTCATGGGGCAACGTAGGATTGGATGATGGATGGATGGATGAATAGATCCTATTGAACAAGTTTTCATAAGTATGTGTAACTGATCTATAATCTTCGTTTTCTAGGTCAGAGAAAACTGTCCAAGAAACGTCATTATCCTCAACTCCTCTCAAAAGAGAAATGTCTGTTTCTTGATCTTTTCATGGAGAACCATGTGTGTTAGTTACGTTTTCCTCTCGTTCTACTAACTGTGAATCGTCATTGGGTAATTCTAATGCTGTCTCTGCCAGTAAAGTTGGTGTATTTTTTAACATCTCGTAATAACACTAATCGCTAACTGAGAGGCACTTATTGCTAAAGAATGTTGCCAAGTTGTACTCATGAAAGAGTTTTATGTATGAGCTAACTGTATTCATAGCAACAACGGTTAGAATTATATATATATATATATATATATATATATATATATATATATATATATATATATATATATATATATATATATATATATATATATTGTTACAAAGCCTATGATTTCATCATCCTTTGTGTAATTCTAACGTACAGTGTGCTGCCTGTTTGATCGCGATCGTTCTACCTCACTCCCCCCCTTCTACCGTTATAGTAGAGTAAGTCGTTCTTTCTGTTGTTCAGAGCGGGATTATCAACTCTTTGTCCCCATGGCTTCATTTGCGCGTCCTTCTTACAAGTTGTATCAAGCTCTGCCGGCCCCTATATAATGAGCTCAGTCTCTGCATTATTGCCACTTAGATCTACTCCTCATTTTGTTCACATCTCTGTCCTCCCCTGTACAGTTATTATTGTGAGTGCTCAGGAAGTCTCCAACCATCTAGCAGCTGTGTAATTTGAGTATAAGTGTTATTGCATTTTGTTCTTGTACGGTATAGCATAAGTTGTTAATTTGTAGGCCTAGTGAGGTTTTTGTAATTCATGTGGGGTTCTTGTTGTTAGCCATTGTTCATAATAGTTTGTATCTGTAATAATTTATCTTGCATTAACTGAGTATTACCCAGTGTATTTTCATTTTATCAAGGCTGACTTAGGTAAATTTACTCTTGCTAATTTCCTGTTAATAGAGGCTATTGCAGTTAACCATATTTATTACCTGTTTTTTGCCATTACATTATCCTTATGTGTCCTGAATGTTTTGTTGTTAGTTTCAGCATTAAACTTTAACTTGTGATTTTACCTAACTCTTTTGTTTTGAACCTGGAACTTTACGGGACAGTAGTGATTTTTAGTATTCTCACTTAAAGTGTACATTATCTTTCTCTGTTCCGTGACATAAATTTGGCGACCTCTTATCAGGATATTCAGGATATTATCATAAGGATGTTGCTCGATATTTTGTGACTGTGATTTATTCACGATGTCTACTATTACTACACTTGATGAAGCCAAAGATTTTTTGTCAAATGTGCAAACAGTGTGTGATGTAGAAAACAGAACAAAGAATGAACTTACCCTTGTTGCTCAACAATTGGGAATTGCTGTTCGCTCTCATCATTCTAAAGATCAAATTGTTGACATGATTAATGAAAGCTTGTTTAATGTAACTCCTCCAAATGAGCAAACGCAGATTGAAATTGCTAAGTTACAGCTAGCCCTGCAGGAGGCTCGTGTGAAGGAAGCTGAATTTCAAGCACGTGCTAAGGAGGCTGAGTCTCAGGCTAAGGAGGCTTGTGTTAAGGAGGCTGAATTTCAAGCAAATGCTAAGGAGGTTGAGGCACAAGTTGAAATTGCTAGAATTCAGGCAGACCATGAGTATCGCATGAAACAAGGTGGAACTAGATCATCTAACTCTGATGATTTTGATGTGGCTAAAAATGTTAAACTTGTCCCTCCTTTTAATGAATCTGATTTAACAAAGTATTTTCAGTTGTTTGAGAGGGTAGCTACAGGTTTTAATTGGCCCAAAAAGTATTGGCCAGTACTCCTTCAAACTGTTCTCAACGGTAAAGCTCAAGTAACTTATGCATCTTTGCCTCAGGATCAAAGTGATAATTATGATGTAGTTAAGAGCTTGATCCTTAAGACCTATGAGCTTGTTTCTGAAGCCTATACAGTAAAATTTAGGACAACTTACAAGCAAGATAAGCAATCCCATGTTGAGTATGCAAAAATCAAAGAAGATCTGTTAGAGCAGTGGTTAAATTCTAAGAATGTGGATTCTGATTTTCGTAAATTTAAGCAGATGATTTTGCTGGAGGACTTCAAGAGGTGTATTTATAAAAATGTAAGCCTATATATTGATGAAAAAAGAATAGATAATTTGTCTGATGCTGCAGTTTTAGCTGATGAATATGTTCTCACTTACAAGAGATATTCTAAAGAAAGAGGGAAAGCTGAGAGTAAGTACGTTGCCTCTACTCAGACTACAGGTAACAGGAAAGAGAATAAAGATGATGTTTCTCAGGAAGTAAATACCAGCTTCACCTCTAGATTTCAGAAAAGTAAATGTACTTATTGTAGTAAGCTTGGTCATACTACAGACAAATGTTTCAGGAAACAGCGTGATGTGAACCAAAAGGAGTTTTTAAATATTCAGTCAATTGGTCCAGTGTCCACCCTTGAGAGTTCCCAGAATTCTTTAACTGAGTTAACTGAACCTGCTTTGAGGGGTAACTTAAATTCTCATGATGCAGCTCCTCTTTTGAGCAGTAACGTGGGTGACACTCTCAAGAATTCATGTGCTAATTTCCTGTCTGATTATTTTCTCAGTCCTCTGGACAGTAATGACAGGAAATCAGTTAAAATATATCGTGATACAGGTGCTTGCCAATCCCTTATGCTGACCAGTGTTCTAGGCTCTAATGTTAATTCCTCTGATGAAACTGTAATCTTACAAGGTGTAGGGAATAATTACTTCTCTGTCCCTCTGTGCAGAGTGAATTTAGAGTCTGGTTTTGTTAATGGTTCCGTTATGGTTGGGTTGGTTGAGACACTCCCAATGTCAGGTGTAACTTTCTTACTTGGAAATGATATTGGTGGAAGTCAAGTGTGTCCAGCTCCTCAGTTGTCTAGTGAACCAGTGGCTGCGACCCAGGATTGTGATGTCCCTGATGTGTTCCCTGCATGTGCTGTCACTAGGGCTAAGTCTAAAGTTACTGGTGATTTAGAGGATAATGATGATGATGATGTTATCCTAGCTGACACTTTTCTTGCTAATTTGGACCACTCACCAGATGAGGCAGTACCCCATAGAGTTGATAATTTGTCTCGTCAAGAGTTGGTTGAGTTGCAGGTTCCTGACCCTGAGTTGAAAGGTCTAGCTAACTCTGCTTGCAGTGAGGAAGTGGAGACCCCCAACAGTATCAGCCGACTGTGAATGGGAGGTTGTACATCAAGTTGTCATCCCTCGTGTTTGTAGGCAGGATATCATTAGAGTGGCTCATGATTCCAGTTTGGCAAGACACCTTGGAGTGAGGAAAACTGTGGCACGCATTTTGAAACACTTCTGCTGGCCAGGTATCTTCAGGGATGTTTCCTGGTATTGTAAGTCTTGTCACACCTGTCAAGTTGTGGGGAAGTGTAATCAGACCGAAAAGGTTGCACCTCTAGTTCCCATTCCTCCTTTTGAGGCGCATTTCACCCGTGTGTTGGTGGATATTGTGGGCCCTCTTCCTAAGACTTCTTCAGGATTTTCTTATGTGTTGACCCTGATTGATATGGCTACTCGTTATCCTGAAGCCATTCCACTTAGAAATATCTCAGAAAAGAACGTGGTTAAGGAAATTCTAGGGTTCTTCACCAAGTTTGGTCTGCCCAAGGAGGTACAGTCAGACCGGGGAAGTAATTTCATGTCAAATGTTTTCAAGCAGTCTCTGAAAGAGTTGGGCATCACCCAGATCACGTCTTCGGCTTACCATCCCCAGACCCAAGGAGCGTTGGAGAGATATCATCAAATACTCAAATCGATGCTCAAGAAATACTGTTTGGAACATCAGAAAGACTGGGATAAAGGTCTTCCATTCGTTGTGTTTGCCGCAAGAGAATCTCCAAATGAATCACTGGGCTTCTCGCCTTTTCAACTACTGTTTGGCCATGAAGTAAGAGGACCCCTTAAGTTACTCAAGGAATGCTGGCTGTCGGAGGAAGATGACGTCAACCTGCTGGAGTATGTGATGCAGTTCAAAGAACGGCTGTCCACTGCTTTACAACTGGCGAGAGAGAATTTAGGAACTGCTCAGAAGATGAAGACTTGGTATGATAAGAAGTCCAGGTTACGCCACTTTCAGCCAGGAGATCAGGTTTTCATTCTGCTACCGGTGCATGGGCAACCTCTTCAAGCCAAGTTTAGTGGTCCTTATTTCGTGCAGAAGAAACTCAGTGATGTCAACTATGTCATCGCCACACCAGATCGTAGAAAGAACAAGCAACTTTGTCACATCAACATGCTAAAGTTATATCACAGGTGGGACGAAAATAACCCAGTCTGCAATGTAGCTGTTCCACCCCGAGTCTGCAAGTGAAATTCTCCCATGTAGTATGAGCCTGAGTGATAGTTTGGGGAAGAATCCTGATATCATGAATGATCTCCAGACTAAGCTTTCTCATCTAGCTTCCGAGGAAAGGCAGGAGTTTTCGGCATTACTGCAGGAGTATCCGCAAGTGTTCCGTGCCACTCCAGGAAGAACCACTGTGTTGATGCATGATGTCGATGTTGTAGACGCAAAGCCAATTAAACTGCCTCCTAACCGTGTGAACCCAGTGAAAGTTCCTCTCATCGAGAAGGATCTTGGCTACCTGTTGGACCACAAGATGATTGAGCCCTGTCAGAGCGAGTGGAGTTCTCCTGTCACTTTAGTCCCTAAGCCAGGTGGGTCACAGCGGCTTTGCATCGACTACACACGTCTTAATCAGATAACCAAAACAGACACTTACCCTCTCCCTCGCGTGGAAGATTGCATAGACAAGATCGGAAAGACTAGGTACATAAGTAAGTTTGATTTGTTAAAGGGATACTGGCAAGTACCTATGACTGAA
Source organism: Coenobita brevimanus (assembly GCF_032717465.1). NCBI lineage: Eukaryota > Metazoa > Arthropoda > Malacostraca > Decapoda > Coenobitidae > Coenobita > Coenobita brevimanus. The sequence goes on along the minus strand of NC_136954.1, from coordinate 52,852,104 downwards.
CGTGCTAGGGAGATCTCATGTTTTGTAACACTAGGAAAGACTTTTGCATGTTCTGTAATGCCATATGGTATGAAGAATGCACCAGCCACATTTCAGAAGCTCATGAATGTTGTAACAGAGGGTTTGGCAGGGTGTGTTGTTTATATTGATGATGTATTAATCTTCAGTGACAACTGGAAAGATCACCTATGCCATGTCAGTAAATTTCTTGAGCGTTTGGTTCAGGCTAATCTTGTAGCTAATTTATCAAAGTGTGAGTTTGGTCAAGCTAAAGTTCAGTACCTTGGGTACGTAATTGCTGAGGGCCATGATGCACCACCAGCAGCTAAGGTTCAGGTTATAAGTGATCTTCCCAGACCTAAAAGTAGGAAAGAGCTACAAATATTTTTGGGAATGGTAGGTTATTACTGGAGATTTGTTCTTAACTTTTCAATTCTTGTATCACCACTTACAGACCTACTGAAAAAGGGAGTTAAATTTGTCTGGACCGATAACTGTGAATCCTCTTTCAACAAACTTAAAGCTATCCTATTAAGTCAGCCAGTGCTCGCTACTCCAAATTTTGCTAAGCCTTTTAAGATGGCTGTTGATGCAACTGATACAGGAGCTGCGGCTGTTTTGCTGCAAGAGGATGATCAGGGTATTGAACACCCTGTATCTTATTACAGTAAGAAGATCACTCCACCTCAAAAGAACTACTCAACTATTGAGAAAGAGCTTTTGGCCTTGATTTTGGGTTTACATCATTTTTCATTTTATTTGTGTTCTGGTTTTGACCCCATAGTCATTTATACCGATCATAACCCACTGAAATTCCTTAGTAAGTTTAAAGATAAAAATCAGAGATTAACAAGATGGAGTCTACTTCTTCAGGAGTATTCATTAGACATACAACATGTCAAGGGGAAAGAAAATGTTATTGCAGATTGCTTATCTAGACTTTAGACAGATTGTTTTAGAGTAATAAGAAATTTCCTTTGTAAATTTCTTTTTTCTTTGTGGGGAGGTGTTACATAGCCTATGATTTCATCATCCTTTGTGTAATTCTAACGTACAGTATGCTGCCTGTTTGATCACGAGCGTTCTACCTCACTCCCCCCCTTCTACCGTCACAGTAGAGTAAGTCGTTCTTTCTGTTGTTCAGAGCGGGATTGTCAACTCTTTGTCCCTATGGCTTCATTTGTGCGTCCTTCTTACAAGTTGTATCAAGCTCTGCCGGCCCCTATATAATGAGCTCAGTCTCTGCATTATTCCTACTTAGATCTACTCCTCATTTTGTTGACATCTCTGTCCTCCCCTGTACAGTTATTATTGTGACTGCTCAGGAAATCTCCAATCATCTAGCAGCTGTGTAATTTGAGTATAAGTGTTATTGCATTTTGTTCTTGTACTCTATAGCATAAGTTGTTAATTTGTAGGCCTAGTGAGGTTTTTGTAATTCATGTGGGGTTCTTGTTGTTAGCCATTGTTCATAATAGATTGTATCTGTAATAATTTATCTTGCATTAACTGAGCCTTACCCAGTGTATTATCATTTTATCAGGGCTGACTTAGGTAAATTTACTCTTGCTAATTTCGTGTTAATAGAGGCTATTGCAGTTAACCATATATTTAACCTGTTTTTTGCCATTACATTATCCTTATGAGTCCTGAATGTTTTGTTGTTAGTATGAGCATTAAACTTTAACTTGTAATTTTACCTAACTCTTTTGTTTTGAAACTGGAACTTTACGGGACAGTAGTGATTTTTAGTATTCTCACTTAAAGTGTACATTATCTTTCTCTGTTCTGTAACAATATATATATATATATATATATATATATATATATATATATATATATATATATATATATATATATATATTGTTACAGAACAGAGACAGATAATGAACTCATCAAGTGAGAACACCAAAATCACTACTGTCCCGCAAAGTTCCAAGTTCGAAACAAAAGAGTTTGGTAAAATTACAAGTTAAAGTTTAATGCTCAAACTAACAACTAAACATTCAGGACTCATAAGGATAATGTAATGGCAAAAAACAGGTTAAATATATGGTCAACTGCAATAGCGTCTTAACACGAAATTAGCAAGAGTAAATTTATCTAAGTCAGCCCTAATAAAATGAGAAAACCGGATAATGCTCATTTAATGCAAGATATATTATTACAGATACAAAATATTATTAACAATGGCTGACATCAAAAACTCCTCATTAATCACAAAAACCTCACCAGGCCCACGAATTAACACCTTATGCTATACAGTACAAGAAGAAATGTAATAACATTTATACTTAAATTACACAGCAGCTAGATGGCTGAAGACTTCCTGAGCACTCACAAAAATAATAACAACTGTACAGGGGAGGACAAAGATGTGAATAAAATGAGGAGTAAATCTAAGTGGCAATTAATGCAGAGACTGAGCTCATTATATAGGAGCCGGCAGAGCTTCATACAACTTTTAAGAAGGACGTGCAAATGAAGCCATAGGGGACAAAAAGTTGACATTCCTGCTCTGAACAACAGAAAGAACGACTTACTCTACTGTGAGGGAGGAGAAGGGGGGAGTGATGTAGAACATGCAAGCCTGGTCACTATGGAAGCCACGAGGCGAATCGTGATCAAACATGCAGCATACTGTACGTTAGAATTATATAAAGTATGATGAAATCATAGGCTATGTAACAATATATATATATATATATATATATATATATATATATAGATATATATATATATATATATATATATAAAGTATGATGAAATCATAGGCTATGTAACAATATATATATATATATATATATATATATATATATATATATATATATATATTTATACATAGCCTATGATTTCATCATCCTTTGTGTAATTCTAACGTACAGTATGCTGCGTGTTTGATCACGAGCTTGTTCTACCTCACTCCTCTCTTCTACCGTTATAGTAGAGTAAGTCGTTCTTTCTGTTGTTCAGAGCAGGACTGTCAACTGTTTGTCCCCTATGGCTTCATTTTCGCGTCCTTCTTACAAGTTGTATCAAGCTCTGCCGGCCCCTATATAATGAGCTCAATCTCTACATTAATTGCCGCTTAGATCTACTACTCATTTTGTTCACATCTCTGTCTTCCCCTGTACAGTTATTATTGTGAGTGCTCGGGAAGTCTCCAACCATTTGGCAGCTGTGTAATTTGAGTATAAGTGTTATTGCATTTTGTTCTTGTACTGTATAGCATAAGTTGTTAATTTGTAGGCCTAGTGAGGTTTTTGAAATTTATGTAAGGTTCTTATTGTTAGCCATTGTTCATAATAGTTTGTATCTGTAATAGTATTTATCTTGCATTAACTGAGCATTACCCAGTGTATTTTCATTTTATCAGGGCTGACAGGTAAATTTACTCTTGCTAATTTCGTGTTAATACAGGCTATTGCAGTTAACCATATATTTAACCTGTTTTTTGCCATTACATTATCTTTATGAGTCCTGAATGTTTTATTAGTTTGAGCATTAAACTTTAACTTGTACTTTTACCTAACTTCTTTTTGTTTTGAACCTGGAACTTTATGGGACAGTATTGATTTTTAGTATTCTCACTTAAAGTGTACATTATCTTTCGCTGTTCCGTAACATAAATTTGGCGACCTCTTATCAGGATATTCAGGATATTATCATAAGGATATTGCTTGATATTTTGTGACTGTGATTTATTCATGATGTCTACTATTACTACACTTGATGAAGCCAAAGATTTTTTGTCAAATGTGCAAACAGTGTGTGATGTAGAAAACAGAACAAAGAATGAACTTAAGCTTGTTCCTCAACAATTGGGAATTGCTGTTCGCTCTCATCATTCTAAAGATCAAATTGTTGACATGATTAATGAAAGTTTGTTTAATGTAACTCCTCCAAATGAGCAAACGCAGATTGAAATAGCTAAGTTACAGCTAGCCCTGCAGGAGGCTCGTGTGAAGGAAGCTGAATTTCAAGCACGTGCTAAGGAGGCTGAGTCTTAGGCTAAGGAGGCGGAGTCTCATGCTAAGGAGGCTGAGTTTCAGGCTCGTGCTAAGGAGGCTGAGGCACAAGTTGAAATTGCTAGGATTCAGGCAGACCATGAGTATCGCATGAAACAAGGTAGAACTGGATCATCTAGCTCTGATGATTTTTATGTGGCTAAAAATGTTAAACTTGTCCCTCCTTTTAATGAATTTGATTTAACAAAGTATTTTCAGTTGTTTGAGAGGGTACCTACAGGTTTTAATTGGCCCAAAAAGTATTGGCCAGTACTCCTTCAAACTCTTCGCACCGGTAAAGCTCAAGTAACTTATGCATCTTTGCCTCAGGATCAATCTGATATTTATGATGTAGTTAAGAGCTTGATTCTTAAGGCATATGAGCTTGTTCCTGAAGCTTATAGAGTAAAATTTAGGACAACTTATAAGCAAGATAAGCAATCCCATGTTGAGTATGCAAAAATCAAAGAAGATCTATTAGAGCAGTGGTTAAATTCTAAGAATGTGGATTCTGATTTTGGTAAATTTAAGCAGATGATTTTGTTGGAGGACTTCAAGAGGTGTATTAGTAAAGATGTAAGCCTATATCTTGATGAGAAAAGAATAGATAATTTGCCTGATGCTGCAGTTTTAGCTGATGAATATGTTCTCACTCAAGAGATATTCTAGAGGAAAAGGGAAAGCTGAGAGTAAGTACGTTGCCTCTACTCAGAGTACGGGTAACAGGAAAGAGAATAAAGATGATGTTTCTCAGGAAGTAAATACCAGCTTCACCTCTAGATTTCAGAAAAGTAAATGTACTTATTGTAGTAAGCTTGGTCATACTACAGACAAATGTTTCAGGAGACAGCGTGATGTGAACAAAAAGGAGTCTTTAAATATTCAGTCAATTGGTCTAGTGTCCATCCTTAAGGGGTTCCCAGAATTCTTTAACTGAGTTAACTGAACCTGCTTTGAGGGGTAACTTAAATTCTCATGATGGAGCTCCTCTTTTAAGCAGTAACGTGGGTGACACTCTCAAGAGTTCATGTGCTAATTTCCTGTCTGATGGTTTTCTCAGTCCTCTGGACAGTAATGACAGGAAATCAGTTAAAATATATCGTGATACAGGTGCTTGCCAATCCCTTATGCTGACCAGTGTTCTAGGCTCTAATGTTAATTCCTCTGATGAAACTGTAATCTTACAAGGTGCAGGGAATAATTACTTCTCTGTCCCTCTGTGCAGAGTGAATTTAGAGTCTGGTTTTGTTAATGGTTCCGTTATGGTTGGATTGGTTGAGACACTCCCAATGTCAGGTGTAACTTTCTTACTTGGAAAAGATATTGGTGGAAGACAAGTGCGTCCAGCTCCTCAGATGTCTAGTGAACCAGCGGCTGTGACCCAGGATTGTGATGTCCCTGATGTGTTCCCTGCATGTGCTGTCACTAGGGCTAAGTCTAAAGTTACTGGTGATTTAGAGGATAATGATGATGATGATGTTATCCTAGCTGACACTTTTCTTGCTAATTTGGACCACTCACCAGATGAGGCAGTACCCCGTAGAGTTGATAATTTGTCTTGTCAAGAGTTGGTTGAGTTGCAGGTTGCTGACCCTGAGTTGAAATGTCTAGCTAACTCTGTTTGCAGTGAGGAAGAGGAGACCCCCAACATTATCAGCCGACTGTGAATGGGAGGTTGTACATCAAGTTGTCATCCCTCGTGTTTGTAGGCAGGATATCATTAGAGTGGCTCATGATTCCAGTTTAGCAGGACACCTTGGAGTGAGGAAGACTGTGGCACGCATTTTGAAACACTTCTACGGGCCAGGTATCTTCAGGGATGTTTCCTGGTATTGTAAGTCTTGTCACACCTGTCAAGTTGTGGGGAAGTGTAATCAGACCGAAAAGGTTGCACCTCTAGTTCCCATTCCTCCTTTTCAGGCGCATTTCACCCGTGTGTTGGTGGATATTGTGGGCCCTCTTCCTAAGACTTCTTCAGGATTTTCTTATGTGTTGACCCTAATTGATATGGCTACTCGTTATCCTGAAGCCATTCCACTTAGAAATATCTCAGTAAAGAACGTGGTTAAGGAAATGCTAGGGTTCTTCACCAAGTTTGGTCTGCCCAAGGATGTACAGTCAGACCGGGAAGTAATTTCATGTCAAATGTTTTCAAGCAGTCTCTGACAGAGTTGGGCATCACCCACATCACGTCTTCGGCTTACCATCCCCAGACCCAAGGAGCGTTGGAGAGATATCATCAAATACTCAAATCGATGCTCAAGAAATACTGTTTAGAACATCAGAAATACTGGGATAAAGGTTTTCCATTCGTTGTGTTTGCCGCAAGAGAATCTCCAAATGAATCACTGGGCTTCTCGCCTTTTGAACTACTGTTTGGCCATGAAGTAAGAGGACCCCTTAAGTTACTCAAGGAATGCTGGCTGTCGGAGGAAGATGACGTTAACCTGCTGGAGTATGTGATGCAGTTCAAAGAACGACTGTCCACTGCTTTACAACTGGCGAGAGAGAATTTAGGAGCTGCTCAGGAGAAGATGAAGACTTGGTATGATAAGAAGTCCAGGTTACGCCACTTTCTGCCAGGAGATCAGGTTTTCTTTCTGCTACCGGTGCATGGGCAACCTCTTCAAGCCAAGTTTAGTGGTCCTTATTTCGTGGAGAAGAAACTCAGTGATGTCAACTATGTCATCGCCACACCAGATCGTAGAAAGAACAAGCAACTTTGTCACATCAACATGCTAAAGTTATAACACAGGCGGGACGAAAATAACCCAGTCTACAATGTAGCTGTTCCACCCGAGTCTGCAAGTGAAATTCTCCCATGCAGTATGAGCCTGAGTGATAGTTTGGGGAAGAATCCTGATATCATGAATGATCTCCAGACTAAGCTTTCTCATCTAGCTTCCGAGGAAAGGCAGGAGTTTTCGGCATTACTGCAGGAGTACCCGCAAGTGTTCCGTGCCACTCCAGGAAGAACCACTGTGTTGATGCATGATGTCGATGTTGGAGACACGAAGCCAATTAAATTGCCTCCTTACCTTGTGAACCCAGTGAAGGTTCCTCTCATCCAAAAGGAGCTTGGCTACCTGTTGGACCACAAGATGATTGAGCCCTGTCAGAGCGAGTGGAGTTCTCCTGTCACTTTAGTCCCTAAGCCAGGTGGGTCACAGCGGCTTTGCATCGACTACACACGTCTTAATCTGATAACCAAAACAGACACTTACCCTCTCCCTCGCGTGGAAGATTGCATAGACAAGATCGGAAAGACTAGGTACATAAGTAAGTTTGATTTGTTAAAGGGATACTGGCAAGTACCTATGACTGAACGTGCTAGGGAGATCTCATGTTTTGTAACACTAGGAAAGACTTTTGCATGTTCTGTAATGCCATATGGTATGAAGAATGCACCAGCCACATTTCAGAAGCTCATGAATGTTGCAACAGAGGGTTTGGCAGAGTGTGTTGTTTATATTGATGATGTATTAATCTTCAGTGACAACTGGAAAGATCACCTATGCCATGTCAGTAAATTTTTTGAGCATTTGCTTCAGGCTAATCTTGTAGCTAATTTATCAAAGTGTGAGTTTGGTCAAACTAAAGTTCAGTACCTTGGGTACGTAATTGGTGATGGACATGTTGCACCACCAGCAGCTAAGGTTCAGGTTATAAGTGATTTTCTCAGACCTAAAAGTAGGAAAGAGCTACAAAGATTTTTGGGAATGGTAGGTTATTACCGGAGATTTGTTCTTAACTTTTCAATTCTTGTATCACCACTTACAGACCTACTGAAAAAGGGAGTTAATTTTGTCTGGACCGATAACTGTGAATCGTCTTTCAACAAACTTAAAGCTATCCTATTAAGTCAGCCAGTGCTCGCTACTCCAAATTTTGCTAAGCCTTTTAAGATGGCTGTTGATGCAACTGATACAGGAGCTTGGGCTGTTTTGCTGCAAGAGGATGATCAGGGTATTGAACACCCTGTATCTTATTACAGTAAGAAGATCACTCCACCTCAAAAGAACTACTCAACTATTGAGAAAGAGCTTTTGGCCTTGATTTTGGGTTTACATCATTTTTCAATTTATATGTGTTCTGGTTTTGACCCCATAGTCATTTATACCGATCATAACCCACTGAAATTCCTTAGCAAGTTTAAAGATAAAAATCAGAGATTGACAAGATGGAGTCTACTTCTTCAGGAGTATTCATTAGACATACAACATGTCAAGGGGAAAGAAAATGTTATTGCAGATTGCTTATCTAGACTTTAGACAGATTGTTTTAGAGTAATAAGAAATTTCCTTTGTAAATTTCTTTTTTCTTTGTGGGGAGGTGTTACATAGCCTATGATTTCATCATCCTTTGTGAAATTCTAACGTACAGTGTGCTGCCTGTTTGATCACGAGCGTTCTACCTCACTCCCCCCCTTCTACCGTCATAGTAGAGTAAGTCGTTCTATCTGTTGTTCAGAGCGGGATTGTCATTTCTTTGTCCCCATGGCTTCATTTGCGCGTCCTTCTTACAAGTTGTATCAAGCTCTGCCGGCCCCTATATAATGAGCTCAGTCTCTGCATTATTGCCACTTAGATCTACTCCTCATTTTGTTGACATCTCTGTCCTCCCCTGTACAGTTATTATTGTGAATGCTCAGGAAATCTCCAACCATCTAGCAGCTGTGTAATTTGAGTATAAGTGTTATTGCATTTTGTTCTTGTACTGTATAGCATAAGTTGTTAATTTGTAGGCCTAGTGAGGTTTTTGTAATTTATATGGGGTTCTTGTTGTTAGCCATTGTTCATAATAGTTTGTATCTGTAATAATTTATCTTGCATTAACTGAGCATTACCCAGTGTATTTTCATTTTATCAGGGATGACTTAGGTAAATTTACTCTTGCTAATTTCGTGCTAATAGAGGCTATTGCAGTTGAACGTATATTTAACCTGTTTTTTGCCATTACATTATCCTTATGAGTCCTGAATGTTTTGTTGTTAATTTGAGCATTAAACTTTAAATTGTAATTTTACCTAACTCTTTTGTTTTGAACCTGGAACTTTACGGGACAGTAGTGATTTTTAGTATTCTCACTTAAAGTGTACATTATCTTTCTTTGTTCTATAACAATATATATATATATATATATATATATATATATATATATATATATATATATATATATATATATATATATATATATATATATATATTGTTACAGAACAGAGATAGATGATGAACACTTCAAGTGAGAACACCAAAATCACTACTGTCCCGCAAAGTTCCAAGTTCGAAACAAAAGAGTTTGGTAAAATTAGAAGTTAAAGTTTAATGCTCAAACTAACAACTAAACATTCAGGACTCATAAGGATAATGTAATGGCAAAAAGAGGTTAAATATATGGTCAACTGCAATAGCGTCAACACGAAATTAGCAAGAGTAAATTTATCTAAGTCAGCCCTGATAAAATGAGAAAACCGGATAATGCTCATTTAATGCAAGATATATTATTACAGATACAAAATATTATTAACAATGGCTGACATCAAAAACTCCTCATGAATCACAAAAACCTCACCAGGCCCACGAATTAACACCTTATGCTATACAGTACAAGAAGAAATGTAAAAACATTTATACTTAAATTACACAGCAGCTAGATGGCTGGAGACTTCCTGAGCACTCACAAAAATAATAACAACTGTGCAGGGGAGGACAGAGATGTGAATAAAATGAGGAGTAAAACTAAGTGGCAATTAATGCAGAGACTGAGCTCATTATATAGGGGCCGGCAGATCTTGATACAACTTGTAAGAAGGACGCGCAAATGAAGCCATAGGGGACAAAAAGTTGACATTCCTGCTCTGAACAACAGAAAGAACGACTTACTCTACTGTAATTGAGGATAAGGGGGGAGTGATGTAGAACATGCAAGCCTGGTCACTATGGAAAACACGAGGCGAATCGTGATCAAACATACACCAATACTGTACGTTACAATTATAAAAAGTATGATGAAATCATCCCCCTTTCCTTGGGGGAAGCAGCCTAGGTATATAGATATATATATATATATATATATATATATATATATATATATATATATATATATATAGTATGATGAAATCATAGGCTATGTATATATATATATATATATATATATATATATATATATATATATATATATATATATATATATATATATATATATATATTGTTTCATAACCTATGATTTCATCATCCTTTGTGTAATTCTAACGTACAGTATGCTGCGTGTTTGATCACGAGCGTGTTCTACCTCACTCCCCCCTTCTACCGTTATAGTAGAGTAAGTCGTTCTTTCTGTTGTTCAGAGCAGGACTGTCAACTCTTTGTCCCCTATGGCTTCATTTGCGCGTCCTTCTTACAAGTTGTATGAAGCTCTGCCGGCCCCTATATAATGAGCTCAGTCTCTACATTTATTGCCGCTTAGATCTACTCCTCATTTTGTTCACATCTCTGTCTTCCCCTGTACAGTTATTATTGTGAGTGCTCGGGAAGTCTCCAACCATCTAGCAGCTGTGTAATTTGAGTATAAGTGTTATTGCATTTTCTTCTTGTACTGTATAGCATAAGTTGTTAATTTGTAGGCCTAGTGAGGTTTTTGTAATTCATGTAAGGTTCTTATTGTTAGCCATTGTTCATAATAGTTTGTATCTGTAATAATTTATCTTGCATTAACTGAGCATTACCCAGTGTATTTTCATTTTATCAGGGCTGACAGGTAAATTTACTCTTGCTAATTTCGTGTTAATAGAGGCTATTGCAGTTAACCATATATTTAACCTGTTTTTTGCCATTACATTATCCTTATGAGTCCTGAATGTTTTATTAGTTTGAGCATTAAACTTTAACTTGTATTTTTACCTAACTCTTTTGTTTTGAACCTGGAACTTTACGGGACAGTAGTGATTTTTAGTATTCTCACTTAAAGTGTACATTATCTTTCGCTGTTCCGTAACATAAATTTGGCGACCTCTTATCAGCATATTCAGGATATTATCATAAGGATATTGCTTGATATTTTGTGACTGTGATTTATTCATTATGTCTACTATTACTACACTTGATGAAGCCAAAGATTTTTTCTCAAATGTGCAAACAGTGTGTGATGTAGAAAACAGAACAAAGAATGAACTTAAGCTTGTTGCTCAAGAATTGGGAATTGCTCTTCCCTCTCATCATTCTAAAGATAAAATTGTTGACATGATTAATGAAAGCTTGTTTAATGTAACTCCTCTAAATGAGCAAACGCAGATTGAAATAGCTAAGTTACAGCTAGCCCTGCAGGAGGCTCGTGTGAGGGAAGCTGAATTTCAAACACGTGCTAAGGAGGCTGAGTCTCAGGCTAAGGAGTCGGAGTCTCATGCTAAGGAGGCTGAGTTTCAGGCTCGTGCTAAAAAGGCTGAGGCACAAGTTGAAATTGCTAGGATTCAGGCAGACCATGAGTATCGCATGAAACAAGGTAGAACTGGATCATCTAGCTCTGATGATTTTGATGTGGCAAAAAATGTTAAACTTGTCCCTCCTTTTAATGAATCTGATTTAACAAAGTATTTTCAGTTGTTTTAGAGTGTAGCTACAGGTTTTAATTGGCCCAAAAAGTATTGGCCAGTACTCCTTCAAACTGTTCTCACCGGTAAAGGTCAAGTAACTTATGCATCTTTGCCTCAGGATCAATCTGATATTTATGATGTAGTTAAGAGCTTGATTCTTAAGGCCTATGAGCTTGTTCCTGAAGCTTATAGAGTAAAATTTAGGACAACTTATAAGCAAGATAAGCAATCCCATGTTGAGTATGCAAAAATCAAAGAAAATCTGTTAGAGCAGTGGTTAAATTCTAAGAATGTGGATTCTGATTTTGGTAAATTTAGGCAGATGATTTTGTTGGAGGACTTCAAGAGGTGTATTAGTAAAGATGTAAGCCTATATCTTGATGAGAAAAGAATAGATAATTTGCCTGATGCTGCAGTTTTAGCTGATGAATATGATCTCACTCAAGAGATATTCTAGAGGAAAAGGGAAAGCTGAGAGTAAGTACGTTGCCTCAACTCAGAGTACGGGTAACAGGAAAGAGAATAAAGATGATGTTTCTCAGGAAGTAAATACCAGCTTCACCTCTAGATTTCAGAAAAGTAAATGTACTTATTGTAGTAAGCTTGGTCATACTACAGACAAATGTTTCAGGAGACAGCGTGATGTGAACAAAAAGGAGTCTTTAAATATTCAGTCAATTGGTCTAGTGTCCACCCTTGAGAGTTCCCAGAATTCTTTAACTGAGTTAACTGAACCTGCTTTGAGGGGTAACTTAAATTCTCATGATGCAGCTCCTCTTTTGAGCAGTAACGTGGGTGACACTCTCAAGAGTTCATGTGCTAATTTCCTGTCTGATGGTTTTCTCAGTCCTCTGGACAGTAATGACAGGAAATCAGTTAAAATATATCGTGATACAGGTGCTTGCCAGTCCCTTATGCTGACCAGTGTTCTAGGCTCTAATGTTAATTCCTCTGATGAAACTGTAATCTTACAAGGTGTAGGGAATAATTACTTCTCTGTCCCTCTGTACAGAGTGAATTTAGAGTCTGGTTTTGTTAATGGTTCCGTTATGGTTGGGTTGGTTGAGACACTCCCAATGTCAGGTGTAACTTTCTTACTTGGAAATGACATTGGTGGAAGTCAAGTGTGTCCAGCTCCTCATTTGTCTAGTGAACCAGTGGCTGCGACCCAGGATTGTGATTTCAATGATGTGTTCCCTGCATGTGCTGTCACTAGGGCTAAGTCTAAAGTTACTGGTGATTTAGAGGATAATGATGATGATGATGTTATCCTAGCTGACACTTTTCTTGCTAATTTGGACCACTCACCAGATGAGGCAGTACCCCGTAGAGTTGATAATTTGTCTTGTCAAGAGTTGGTTGAGTTGCAGGTTGCTGACCCTGAGTTGAAATGTCTAGCTAACTCTGCTTGCAGTGAGGAAGTGGAGACCCCCAACATTATCAGCCGACTGTGAATGGGAGGTTGTACATCAAGTTGTCATCCCTCGTGTTTGTAGGCAGGATATCATTAGAGTGGCTCATGATTCCAGTTTAGCAGGACACCTTGGAGTGAGGAAGACTGTGGCACGCATTTTGAAACACTTCTACGGGCCAGGTATCTTCAGGGATGTTTCCTGGTATTGTAAGTCTTGTCACACCTGTCAAGTTGTGGGGAAGTGTAATCAGACCGAAAAGGTTGCACCTCTAGTTCCCATTCCTCCTTTTCAGGCGCATTTCACCCGTGTGTTGGTGGATATTGTGGGCCCTCTTCCTAAGACTTCTTCAGGATTTTCTTATGTGTTGACCCTAATTGATATGGCTACTCGTTATCCTGAAGCCACTCCACTTAGAAATATCTCAGTAAAGAACGTGGTTAAGGAAATGCTAGGGTTCTTCACCAAGTTTGGTCTGCCCAAGGATGTACAGTCAGACCGGGGAAGTAATTTCATGTCAAATGTTTTCAAGCAGTCTCTGACAGAGTTGGGCATCACCCACATCACGTCTTCGGCTTACCATCCCCAGACCCAAGGAGCGTTGGAGAGATATCATCAAATACTCAAATCGATGCTCAAGAAATACTGTTTAGAACATCAGAAATACTGGGATAAAGGTTTTCCATTCGTTGTGTTTGCCGCAAGAGAATCTCCAAATGAATCACTGGGCTTCTCGCCTTTTGAACTACTGTTTGGCCATGAAGTAAGAGGACCCCTTAAGTTACTCAAGGAATGCTGGCTGTCGGAGGAAGATGACGTCAACCTGCTGGAGTATGTGATGCAGTTCAAAGAACGACTGTCCACTGCTTTACAACTGGCGAGAGAGAATTTAGGAGCTGCTCAGGAGAAGATGAAGACTTGGTATGATAAGAAGTCCAGGTTACGCCACTTTCTGCCAGGAGATCAGGTTTTCTTTCTGCTACCGGTGCATGGGCAACCTCTTCAAGCCAAGTTTAGTGGTCCTTATTTCGTGGAGAAGAAACTCAGTGATGTCAACTATGTCATCGCCACACCAGATCGTAGAAAGAACAAGCAACTTTGTCACATCAACATGCTAAAGTTATAACACAGGCGGGACGAAAATAACCCAGTCTACAATGTAGCTGTTCCACCCGAGTCTGCAAGTGAAATTCTCCCATGCAGTATGAGCCTGAGTGATAGTTTGGGGAAGAATCCTGATATCATGAATGATCTCCAGACTAAGCTTTCTCATCTAGCTTCCGAGGAAAGGCAGGAGTTTTCGGCATTACTGCAGGAGTACCTGCAAGTGTTCCGTGCCACTCCAGGAAGAACCACTGTGTTGATGCATGATGTCGATGTTGGAGACACGAAGCCAATTAAATTGCCTCCTTACCTTGTGAACCCAGTGAAGGTTCCTCTCATCCAAAAGGAGCTTGGTTACCTGTTGGACCACAAGATGATTGAGCCCTGTCAGAGCGAGTGGAGTTCTCCTGTCACTTTAGTCCCTAAGCCAGGTGGGTCACAGCGGCTTTGCATCGACTACACACGTCTTAATCTGATAACCAAAACAGACACTTACCCACTCCCTCGCGTGGAAGATTGCATAGACAAGATCGGAAAGACTAGGTACATAAGTAAGTTTGATTTGTTAAAGGGATACTGGCAAGTACCTATGACTGAACGTGCTAGTGAGATCTCATGTTTTGTAACACTAGGAAAGACTTTTGCATGTTCTGTAATGCCATATGGTATGAAGAATGCACCAGCCACATTTCAGAAGCTCATGAATGTTGCAACAGAGGGTTTGGCAGGGTGTGTTGTTTATATTGATGATGTATTAATCTTCAGTGACAACTGGAAAGATCACCTATGCCATGTCAGTAAATTTTTTGAGCATTTGCTTCAGGCTAATCTTGTAGCTAATTTATCAAAATGTGAGTTTGGTCAAACTAAAGTTCAGTACCTTGGGTACGTAATTGGTGATGGACATGTTGCACCACCAGCAGCTAAGGTTCAGGTTATAAGTGATTTTCTCAGACCTAAAAGTAGGAAAGAGCTACAAAGATTTTTGGGAATGGTAGGTTATTACCGGAGATTTGTTCTTAACTTTTCAATTCTTGTATCACCACTTACAGACCTACTGAAAAAGGGAGTTAATTTTGTCTGGACCGATAACTGTGAATCGTCTTTCAACAAACTTAAAGCTATCCTATTAAGTCAGCCAGTGCTCGCTACTCCAAATTTTGCTAAGCCTTTTAAGATGGCTGTTGATGCAACTGATACAGGAGCTGGGGCTGTTTTGCTGCAAGAGGATGATCAGGGTATTGAACACCCTGTATCTTATTACAGTAAGAAGATCACTCCACCTCAAAAGAACTACTCAACTATTGAGAAAGAGCTTTTGGCCTTGATTTTGGGTTTACATCATTTTTCAATTTATATGTGTTCTGGTTTTGACCCCATAGTCATTTATACCGATCATAACCCACTGAAATTCCTTAGCAAGTTTAAAGATAAAAATCAGAGATTGACAAGATGGAGTCTACTTCTTCAGGAGTATTCATTAGACATACAACATGTCAAGGGGAAAGAAAATGTTATTGCAGATTGCTTATCTAGACTTTAGACAGATTGTTTTAGAGTAATAAGAAATTTCCTTTGTAAATTTCTTTTTCTTTGTGGGGAGGTGTTACATAGCCTATGATTTCATCATCCTTTGTGAAATTCTAACGTACAGTGTGCTGCCTGTTTGATCACGAGCGTTCTACCTCACTCCCCCCCTTCTACCGTCATAGTAGAGTAAGTCGTTCTTTCTGTTGTTCAGAGCGGGATTGTCATTTCTTTGTCCCCATGGCTTCATTTGCGCGTCCTTCTTACAAGTTGTATCAAGCTCTGCCGGCCCCTATATAATGAGCTCAGTCTCTGCATTATTGCCACTTAGATCTACTCCTCATTTTGTTGACATCTCTGTCCTCCCCTGTACAGTTATTATTGTGAATGCTCAGGAAATCTCCAACCATCTAGCAGCTGTGTAATTTGAGTATAAGTGTTATTGCATTTTGTTCTTGTACTGTATAGCATAATTTGTTAATTTGTAGGCCTAGTGAGGTTTTTGTAATTCATGTGGGGTTCTTGTTGTTAGCCATTGTTCATAATAGTTTGTATCTGTAATAATTTATCTTGCATTAACTGAGCATTACCCAGTGTATTTTCATTTTATCAGGGATGACTTAGGTAAATTTACTCTTGCTAATTTCGTGCTAATAGAGGCTATTGCAGTTGAACGTATATTTAACCTGTTTTTTGCCATTACATTATCCTTATGAGTCCTGAATGTTTTGTTGTTAATTTGAGCATTAAACTTTAAATTGTAATTTTACCTAACTCTTTTGTTTTGAACCTGGAACTTTACGGGACAGTAGTGATTTTTAGTATTCTCACTTAAAGTGTACATTATCTTTCTCTGTTCTGTAACAATATATATATATATATATATATATATATATATATATATATATATATATATATATATATATATATATATATATATATATATATATATATATATATATATATTTTTACAGAACAGAGATAGATAATGAACACTTCAAGCGAGAACTCCAAAATCACTACTGTCCCGCAAAGTTCCAAGTTCGAAACAAAAGAGTTTGGTAAAATTAGAAGTTAAAGTTTAATGCTCAAACTAACAACTAAACATTCAGGACTCATAAGGATAATGTAATGGCAAAAAACAGGTTAAATATATGGTCAACTGCAATAGCGTCAACACGAAATTAGCAAGAGTAAATTTATCTAAGTCAGCCCTGATAAAATGAGAAAACCGGATAATGCTCATTTAATGCAAGATATATTATTACAGATACAAAATATTATTAACAATGGCTGACATCAAAAACTCCTCATGAATCACAAAAACCTCACCAGGCCCACGAATTAACACCTTATGCTATACAGTACAAGAAGAAATGTAAAAACATTTATACTTAAATTACACAGCAGCTAGATGGCTGGAGACTTCCTGAGCACTCACAAAAATAATAACAACTGTACAGGGGAGGACAGAGATGTGAATAAAATGAGGAGTAAAACTAAGTGGCAATTAATGCAGAGACTGAGCTCATTATATAGGGGCCGGCAGATCTTGATACAACTTGTAAGAAGGACGCGCAAATGAAGCCATAGGGACAAAAAGTTGACATTCCTGCTCTGAACAACAGAAAGAACGACTTACTCTACTGTAAGGGAGTATAAGGGGGGAGTGAGGTAGAACATGCAAGCCTGGTCACTATGGAAACCACGAGGCGAATCGTGATCAAACATACACCAATACTGTACGTTACAATTATAAAAAGTATGATGAAATCATAGGCTATGTATATATATATATATATATATATATATATATATATATATATATATATATATATATATATATATATATATATATATATATATATATACCAAGTATGATGAAATCATAGGCTATGTAACAATATATATATATATATATATATATATATATATATATATATATATATATATATATATATATATTGTTTCATAACCTATGATTTCATCATCCTTCGTGTGATTATAACGTACAGTATGCTGCGTGTTTGATCACGAGCGTGTTCTACCTCACTCCCCCCCTTCTACCGTCATAGTAGAGTAAGTCGTTCTTTCTGTTGTTCAGAGCGGGATTGTCATTTCTTTGTCCCCATGGCTTCATTTGCGCGTCCTTCTTACAAGTTGTATCAAGCTCTGCCGGCCCCTATATAATGAGCTCAGTCTCTGCATTATTGCCACTTAGATCTACTCCTCATTTTGTTGACATCTCTGTCCTCCCCTGTACAGTTATTATTGTGAATGCTCAGGAAATCTCCAACCATCTAGCAGCTGTGTAATTTGAGTATAAGTGTTATTGCATTTTGTTCTTGTACTGTATAGCATAAGTTGTTAATTTGTAGGCCTAGTGAGGTTTTTGTAATTCATGTGGGGTTCTTGTTGTTAGCCATTGTTCATAATAGTTTGTATCTGTAATAATTTATCTTGCATTAACTGAGCATTACCCAGTGTATTTTCATTTTATCAGGGATGACTTAGGTAAATTTACTCTTGCTAATTTCGTGCTAATAGAGGCTATTGCAGTTGAACGTATATTTAACCTGTTTTTTGCCATTACATTATCCTTATGAGTCCTGAATGTTTTGTTGTTAATTTCAGCATTAAACTTTAAATTGTAATTTTACCTAACTCTTTTGTTTTGAACCTGGAACTTTACGGGACAGTAGTGATTTTTAGTATTCTCACTTAAAGTGTACATTATCTTTCTTTGTTCTATAACAATATATATATATATATATATATATATATATATATATATATATATATATATATATATATATATATATATATATATATTGTTACAGAACAGAGATAGATGATGAACACTTCAAGTGAGAACACCAAAATCACTACTGTCCCGCAAAGTTCCAAGTTCGAAACAAAAGAGTTTGGTAAAATTAGAAGTTAAAGTTTAATGCTCAAACTAACAACTAAACATTCAGGACTCATAAGGATAATGTAATGGCAAAAAACAGGTTAAATATATGGTCAACTGCAATAGCGTCAACACGAAATTAGCAAGAGTAAATTTATCTAAGTCAGCCCTGATAAAATGAGAAAACCGGATAATGCTCATTTAATGCAAGATATATTATTACAGATACAAAATATTATTAACAATGGCTGACATCAAAAACTCCTCATGAATCACAAAAACCTCACCAGGCCCACGAATTAACACCTTATGCTATACAGTACAAGAAGAAATGTAAAAACATTTATACTTAAATTACACAGCAGCTAGATGGCTGGAGACTTCCTGAGCACTCACAAAAATAATAACAACTGTACAGGGGAGGACAGAGATGTGAATAAAATGAGGAGTAAAACTAAGTGGCAATTAATGCAGAGACTGAGCTCATTATATAGGGGCCGGCAGATCTTGATACAACTTGTAAGAAGGACGCGCAAATGAAGCCATAGGGGACAAAAAGTTGACATTCCTGCTCTGAACAACAGAAAGAACGACTTACTCTACTGTAAGGGAGGATAAGGGGGGAGTGAGGTAGAACATGCAAGCCTGGTCACTATGGAAACCACGAGGCGAATCGTGATCAAACATACACCAATACTGTACGTTACAATTATAAAAAGTATGATGAAATCATAGGCTATGTAACAATATATATATATATATATTGTTTCATAACCTATGATTTCATCATCCTTTGTGTAATTCTAACGTACAGTATGCTGCGTGTTTGATCACGAGCGTGTTCTACCTCACTCCCCCCTTCTACCGTTATAGTAGAGTAAGTCGTTCTTTCTGTTGTTCAGAGCAGGACTGTCAACTCTTTGTCCCCTATGGCTTCATTTGCGCGTCCTTCTTACAAGTTGTATGAAGCTCTGCCGGCCCCTATATAATGAGCTCAGTCTCTACATTTATTGCCGCTTAGATCTACTCCTCATTTTGTTCACATCTCTGTCTTCCCCTGTACAGTTATTATTGTGAGTGCTCGGGAAGTCTCCAACCATCTAGCAGCTGTGTAATTTGAGTATAAGTGTTATTGCATTTTCTTCTTGTACTGTATAGCATAAGTTGTTAATTTGTAGGCCTAGTGAGGTTTTTGTAATTCATGTAAGGTTCTTATTGTTAGCCATTGTTCATAATAGTTTGTATCTGTAATAATTTATCTTGCATTAACTGAGCATTACCCAGTGTATTTTCATTTTATCAGGGCTGACAGGTAAATTTACTCTTGCTAATTTCGTGTTAATAGAGGCTATTGCAGTTAACCATATATTTAACCTGTTTTTTGCCATTACATTATCCTTATGAGTCCTGAATGTTTTATTAGTTTGAGCATTAAACTTTAACTTGTATTTTTACCTAACTCTTTTGTTTTGAACCTGGAACTTTACGGGACAGTAGTGATTTTTAGTATTCTCACTTAAAGTGTACATTATCTTTCGCTGTTCCGTAACATAAATTTGGCGACCTCTTATCAGCATATTCAGGATATTATCATAAGGATATTGCTTGATATTTTGTGACTGTGATTTATTCATTATGTCTACTATTACTACACTTGATGAAGCCAAAGATTTTTTCTCAAATGTGCAAACAGTGTGTGATGTAGAAAACAGAACAAAGAATGAACTTAAGCTTGTTGCTCAACAATTGGGAATTGCTCTTCGCTCTCATCATTCTAAAGATCAAATTGTTGACATGATTAATGAAAGCTTGTTTAATGTAACTCCTCTAAATGAGCAAACGCAGATTGAAATAGCTAAGTTACAGCTAGCCCTGCAGGAGGCTCGTGTGAGGGAAGCTGAATTTCAAACACGTGCTAAGGAGGCTGAGTCTCAGGCTAAGGAGGCGGAGTCTCATGCTAAGGAGGCTGAGTTTCAGGCTCGTGCTAAAAAGGCTGAGGCACAAGTTGAAATTGCTAGGATTCAGGCAGACCATGAGTATCGCATGAAACAAGGTAGAACTGGATCATCTAGCTCTGATGATTTTGATGTGGCAAAAAATGTTAAACTTGTCCCTCCTTTTAATGAATCTGATTTAACAAAGTATTTTCAGTTGTTTAAGAGTGTAGCTACAGGTTTTAATTGGCCCAAAAAGTATTGGCCAGTACTCCTTCAAACTCTTCGCACCGGTAAAGCTCAAGTAACTTATGCATCTTTGCCTCAGGATCAATCTGATATTTATGATGTAGTTAAGAGCTTGATTCTTAAGGCCTATGAGCTTGTTCCTGAAGCTTATAGAGTAAAATTTAGGACAACTTATAAGCAAGATAAGCAATCCCATGTTGAGTATGCAAAAATCAAAGAAAATCTGTTAGAGCAGTGGTTAAATTCTAAGAATGTGGATTCTGATTTTGGTAAATTTAGGCAGATGATTTTGTTGGAGGACTTCAAGAGGTGTATTAGTAAAGATGTAAGCCTATATCTTGATGAGAAAAGAATAGATAATTTGCCTGATGCTGCAGTTTTAGCTGATGAATATGATCTCACTCAAGAGATATTCTAGAGGAAAAGGGAAAGCTGAGAGTAAGTACGTTGCCTCAACTCAGAGTACGGGTAACAGGAAAGAGAATAAAGATGATGTTTCTCAGGAAGTAAATACCAGCTTCACCTCTAGATTTCAGAAAAGTAAATGTACTTATTGTAGTAAGCTTGGTCATACTACAGACAAATGTTTCAGGAGACAGCGTGATGTGAACAAAAAGGAGTCTTTAAATATTCAGTCAATTGGTCTAGTGTCCACCCTTGAGAGTTCCCAGAATTCTTTAACTGAGTTAACTGAACCTGCTTTGAGGGGTAACTTAAATTCTCATGATGCAGCTCCTCTTTTGAGCAGTAACGTGGGTGACACTCTCAAGAGTTCATGTGCTAATTTCCTGTCTGATGGTTTTCTCAGTCCTCTGGACAGTAATGACAGGAAATCAGTTAAAATATATCGTGATACAGGTGCTTGCCAGTCCCTTATGCTGACCAGTGTTCTAGGCTCTAATGTTAATTCCTCTGATGAAACTGTAATCTTACAAGGTGTAGGGAATAATTACTTCTCTGTCCCTCTGTACAGAGTGAATTTAGAGTCTGGTTTTGTTAATGGTTCCGTTATGGTTGGGTTGGTTGAGACACTCCCAATGTCAGGTGTAACTTTCTTACTTGGAAATGACATTGGTGGAAGTCAAGTGTGTCCAGCTCCTCATTTGTCTAGTGAACCAGTGGCTGCGACCCAGGATTGTGATGTCAATGATGTGTTCCCTGCATGTGCTGTCACTAGGGCTAAGTCTAAAGTTACTGGTGATTTAGAGGATAATGATGATGATGATGTTATCCTAGCTGACACTTTTCTTGCTAATTTGGACCACTCACCAGATGAGGCAGTACCCCGTAGAGTTGATAATTTGTCTTGTCAAGAGTTGGTTGAGTTGCAGGTTGCTGACCCTGAGTTGAAATGTCTAGCTAACTCTGCTTGCAGTGAGGAAGTGGAGACCCCCAACATTATCAGCCGACTGTGAATGGGAGGTTGTACATCAAGTTGTCATCCCTCGTGTTTGTAGGCAGGATATCATTAGAGTGGCTCATGATTCCAGTTTAGCAGGACACCTTGGAGTGAGGAAGACTGTGGCACGCATTTTGAAACACTTCTACTGGCCAGGTATCTTCAGGGATGTTTCCTGGTATTGTAAGTCTTGTCACACCTGTCAAGTTGTGGGGAAGTGTAATCAGACCGAAAAGGTTGCACCTCTAGTTCCCATTCCTCCTTTTCAGGCGCATTTCACCCGTGTGTTGGTGGATATTGTGGGCCCTCTTCCTAAGACTTCTTCAGGATTTTCTTATGTGTTGACCCTAATTGATATGGCTACTCGTTATCCTGAAGCCACTCCACTTAGAAATATCTCAGTAAAGAACGTGGTTAAGGAAATGCTAGGGTTCTTCACCAAGTTTGGTCTGCCCAAGGATGTACAGTCAGACCGGGGAAGTAATTTCATGTCAAATGTTTTCAAGCAGTCTCTGACAGAGTTGGGCATCACCCACATCACGTCTTCGGCTTACCATCCCCAGACCCAAGGAGCGTTGGAGAGATATCATCAAATACTCAAATCGATGCTCAAGAAATACTGTTTAGAACATCAGAAATACTGGGATAAAGGTTTTCCATTCGTTGTGTTTGCCGCAAGAGAATCTCCAAATGAATCACTGGGCTTCTCGCCTTTTGAACTACTGTTTGGCCATGAAGTAAGAGGACCCCTTAAGTTACTCAAGGAATGCTGGCTGTCGGAGGAAGATGACGTCAACCTGCTGGAGTATGTGATGCAGTTCAAAGAACGACTGTCCATTGCTTTACAACTGGCGAGAGAGAATTTAGGAGCTGCTCAGGAGAAGATGAAGACTTGGTATGATAAGAAGTCCAGGTTACGCCACTTTCTGCCAGGAGATCAGGTTTTCTTTCTGCTACCGGTGCATGGGCAACCTCTTCAAGCCAAGTTTAGTGGTCCTTATTTCGTGGAGAAGAAACTCAGTGATGTCAACTATGTCATCGCCACACCAGATCGTAGAAAGAACAAGCAACTTTGTCACATCAACATGCTAAAGTTATAACACAGGCGGGACGAAAATAACCCAGTCTACAATGTAGCTGTTCCACCCGAGTCTGCAAGTGAAATTCTCCCATGCAGTATGAGCCTGAGTGATAGTTTGGGGAAGAATCCTGATATCATGAATGATCTCCAGACTAAGCTTTCTCATCTAGCTTCCGAGGAAAGGCAGGAGTTTTCGGCATTACTGCAGGAGTACCCGCAAGTGTTCCGTGCCACTCCAGGAAGAACCACTGTGTTGATGCATGATGTCGATGTTGGAGACACGAAGCCAATTAAATTGCCTCCTTACCTTGTGAACCCAGTGAAGGTTCCTCTCATCCAAAAGGAGCTTGGCTACCTGTTGGACCACAAGATGATTGAGCCCTGTCAGAGCGAGTGGAGTTCTCCTGTCACTTTAGTCCCTAAGCCAGGTGGGTCACAGCGGCTTTGCATCGACTACACACGTCTTAATCTGATAACCAAAACAGACACTTACCCTCTCCCTCGCGTGGAAGATTGCATAGACAAGATCGGAAAGACTAGGTACATAAGTAAGTTTGATTTGTTAAAGGGATACTGGCAAGTACCTATGACTGAACGTGCTAGGGAGATCTCATGTTTTGTAACACTAGGAAAGACTTTTGCATGTTCTGTAATGCCATATGGTATGAAGAATGCACCAGCCACATTTCAGAAGCTCATGAATGTTGCAACAGAGGGTTTGGCAGAGTGTGTTGTTTATATTGATGATGTATTAATCTTCAGTGACAACTGGAAAGATCACCTATGCCATGTCAGTAAATTTTTTGAGCATTTGCTTCAGGCTAATCTTGTAGCTAATTTATCAAAGTGTGAGTTTGGTCAAACTAAAGTTCAGTACCTTGGGTACGTAATTGGTGATGGACATGTTGCACCACCAGCAGCTAAGGTTCAGGTTATAAGTGATTTTCTCAGACCTAAAAGTAGGAAAGAGCTACAAAGATTTTTGGGAATGGTAGGTTATTACCGGAGATTTGTTCTTAACTTTTCAATTCTTGTATCACCACTTACAGACCTACTGAAAAAGGGAGTTAATTTTGTCTGGACCGATAACTGTGAATCGTCTTTCAACAAACTTAAAGCTATCCTATTAAGTCAGCCAGTGCTCGCTACTCCAAATTTTGCTAAGCCTTTTAAGATGGCTGTTGATGCAACTGATACAGGAGCTGGGGCTGTTTTGCTGCAAGAGGATGATCAGGGTATTGAACACCCTGTATCTTATTTCAGTAAGAAGATCATTCCACCTCAAAAGAACTACTCAACTATTGAGAAAGAGCTTTTGGCCTTGATTTTGGGTTTACATCATTTTTCAATTTATATGTGTTCTGGTTTTGACCCCATAGTCATTTATACCGATCATAACCCACTGAAATTCCTTAGCAAGTTTAAAGATAAAAATCAGAGATTGACAAGATGGAGTCTACTTCTTCAGGAGTATTCATTAGACATACAACATGTCAAGGGGAAAGAAAATGTTATTGCAGATTGCTTATCTAGACTTTAGACAGATTGTTTTAGAGTAATAAGAAATTTCCTTTGTAAATTTATTTTTTCTTTGTGGGGAGGTGTTACATAGCCTATGATTTCATCATCCTTTGTGAAATTCTAACGTACAGTGTGCTGCCTGTTTGATCACGAGCGTTCTACCTCACTCCCCCCCTTCTACCGTCATAGTAGAGTAAGTCGTTCTTTCTGTTGTTCAGAGCGGGATTGTCATTTCTTTGTCCCCATGGCTTCATTTGCGCGTCCTTCTTACAAGTTGTATCAAGCTCTGCCGGCCCCTATATAATGAGCTCAGTCTCTGCATTATTGCCACTTAGATCTACTCCTCATTTTGTTGACATCTCTGTCCTCCCCTGTACAGTTATTATTGTGAATGCTCAGGAAATCTCCAACCATCTAGCAGCTGTGTAATTTGAGTATAAGTGTTATTGCATTTTGTTCTTGTACTGTATAGCATAAGTTGTTAATTTGTAGGCCTAGTGAGGTTTTTGTAATTCATGTGGGGTTCTTGTTGTTAGCCATTGTTCATAATAGTTTGTATCTGTAATAATTTATCTTGCATTAACTGAGCATTACCCAGTGTATTTTCATTTTATCAGGGATGACTTAGGTAAATTTACTCTTGCTAATTTCGTGCTAATAGAGGCTATTGCAGTTGAACGTATATTTAACCTGTTTTTTGCCATTACATTATCCTTATGAGTCCTGAATGTTTTGTTGTTAATTTGAGCATTAAACTTTAAATTGTAATTTTACCTAACTCTTTTGTTTTGAACCTGGAACTTTACGGGACAGTAGTGATTTTTAGTATTCTCACTTAAAGTGTACATTATCTTTCTTTGTTCTGTAACAATATATATATATATATATATATATATATATATATATATATATATATATATATATATATATATATATATATATATATATATATATATATATATATTGTTACAGAACAGAGATAGATGATGAACACTTCAAGTGAGAACACCAAAATCACTACTGTCCCGCAAAGTTCCAAGTTCGAAACAAAAGAGTTTGGTAAAATTACAAGTTAAAGTTTAATGCTCAAACTAACAACTAAACTTTCAGGACTCATAAGGATAATGTAATGGCAAAAAACAGGTTAAATATATGGTCAACTGCAATAGCGTCTTAACACGAAATTAGCAAGAGTAAATTTATCTAAGTCAGCCCTAATAAAATGAGAAAACCGGATAATGCTCATTTAATGCAAGATATATTATTACAGATACAAAATATTATTAACAATGGCTGACATCAAAAACTCCTCATTAATCACTAAAACCTCACCAGGCCCACGAATTAACACCTTATGCTATACAGTACAAGAAGAAATGTAATAACATTTATACTTAAATTACACAGCAGCTAGATGGCTGAAGACTTCCTGAGCACT
Source organism: Coenobita brevimanus (assembly GCF_032717465.1). Taxonomy (NCBI): domain Eukaryota; kingdom Metazoa; phylum Arthropoda; class Malacostraca; order Decapoda; family Coenobitidae; genus Coenobita; species Coenobita brevimanus. The sequence continues at coordinate 52,825,933 of NC_136954.1, read as the reverse complement.
CACAAAAATAATAACAACTGTACAGGGGAGGACAAAGATGTGAATAAAATGAGGAGTAAATCTAAGTGGCAATTAATGCAGAGACTGAGCTCATTATATAGGAGCCGGCAGAGCTTCATACAACTTTTAAGAAGGACGTGCAAATGAAGCCATAGGGGACAAAAAGTTGACATTCCTGCTCTGAACAACAGAAAGAACGACTTACTCTACTGTGAGGGAGGAGAAGGGGGGAGTGATGTAGAACATGCAAGCCTGGTCACTATGGAAGCCACGAGGCGAATCGTGATCAAACATGCAGCATACTGTACGTTAGAATTATATAAAGTATGATGAAATCATAGGCTATGTAACAATATATATATATATATATATATATATATATATATATATATATATATATATATATATACAAACAAAGTATGATGAAATCATAGGCTATGTAACAATATATATATATATATATATATATATATATATATATATATATATATATATATATATATATATATATATATATATATATATTGTTACATAGCCTATGATTTCATCATCCTTTGTGTAATTCTAACGTACAGTATGCTGCGTGTTTGATCACGAGCTTGTTCTACCTCACTCCTCCCTTCTACCGTTATAGTAAAGTAAGTCGTTCTTTCTGTTGTTCAGAGCAGGACTGTCAACTGTTTGTCCCCTATGGCTTCATTTGCGCGTCCTTCTTACAAGTTGTATCAAGCTCTGCCGGCCCCTATATAATGAGCTCAATCTCTACATTAATTGCCGCTTAGATCTACTCCTCATTTTGTTCACATCTCTGTCTTCCCCTGTACAGTTATTATTGTGAGTGCTCGGGAAGTCTCCAACCATCTGGCAGCTGTGTAATTTGAGTATAAGTGTTATTGCATTTTGTTCTTGTACTGTATAGCATAAGTTGTTAATTTGTAGGCCTAGTGAGGTTTTTGAAATTCATGTAAGGTTCTTATTGTTAGCCATTGTTCATAATAGTTTGTATCTGTAATAATTTATCTTGCGTTAACTGAGCATTACCCAGTGTATTTTCATTTTATCAGGGCTGACAGGTAAATTTACTCTTGCTAATTTCGTGTTAATACAGGCTATTGCAGTTAACCATATATTTAACCTGTTTTTTGCCATTACATTATCTTTATGAGTCCTGAATGTTTTATTAGTTTGAGCATTAAACTTTAACTTGTATTTTTACCTAACTCTTTTGTTTTGAACCTGGAACTTTATGGGACAGTAGTGATTTTTAGTATTCTCACTTAAAGTGTACATTATCTTTCGCTGTTCCGTAACATAAATTTGGCGACCTCTTATCAGCATATTCAGGATATTATCATAAGGATATTGCTTGATATTTTGTGACTGTGATTTATTCATGATGTCTACTATTACTACACTTGATGAAGCCAAAGATTTTTTGTCAAATGTGCAAACAGTGTGTGATGTAGAAAACAGAACAAAGAATGAACTTAAGCTTGTTGCTCAACAATTGGGAATTGCTGTTCGCTCTCATCATTCTAAAGATCAAATTGTTGACATGATTAATGAAAGCTTGTTTAATGTAACTCCTCCAAATGAGCAAACGCAGATTGAAATAGCTAAGTTACAGCTAGCCCTGCAGGAGGCTCGTGTGAAGGAAGCTGAATTTCAAGCACGTGCTAAGGAGGCTGAGTCTTAGGCTAAGGAGGCGGAGTCTCATGCTAAGGAGGCTGAGTTTCAGGCTCGTGCTAAGGAGGCTGAGGCACAAGTTGAAATTGCTAGGATTCAGGCAGACCATGAGTATCGCATGAAACAAGGTAGAACTGGATCATCTAGCTCTGATGATTTTTATGTGGCTAAAAATGTTAAACTTGTCCCTCCTTTTAATGAATTTGATTTAACAAAGTATTTTCAGTTGTTTGAGAGGGTACCTACAGGTTTTAATTGGCCCAAAAAGTATTGGCCAGTACTCCTTCAAACTCTTCGCACCGGTAAAGCTCAAGTAACTTATGCATCTTTGCCTCAGGATCAATCTGATATTTATGATGTAGTTAAGAGCTTGATTCTTAAGGCCTATGAGCTTGTTCCTGAAGCTTATAGAGTAAAATTTAGGACAACTTATAAGCAAGATAAGCAATCCCATGTTGAGTATGCAAAAATCAAAGAAGATCTATTAGAGCAGTGGTTAAATTCTAAGAATGTGGATTCTGATTTTGGTAAATTTAAGCAGATGATTTTGTTGGAGGACTTCAAGAGGTGTATTAGTAAAGATGTAAGCCTATATCTTGATGAGAAAAGAATAGATAATTTGCCTGATGCTGCAGTTTTAGCTGATGAATATGTTCTCACTCAAGAGATATTCTAGAGGAAAAGGGAAAGCTGAGAGTAAGTACGTTGCCTCTACTCAGAGTACGGGTAACAGGAAAGAGAATAAAGATGATGTTTCTCAGGAAGTAAATACCAGCTTCACCTCTAGATTTCAGAAAAGTAAATGTACTTATTGTAGTAAGCTTGGTCATACTACAGACAAATGTTTCAGGAGACAGCGTGATGTGAACAAAAAGGAGTCTTTAAATATTCAGTCAATTGGTCTAGTGTCCATCCTTAAGGGGTTCCCAGAATTCTTTAACTGAGTTAACTGAACCTGCTTTGAGGGGTAACTTAAATTCTCATGATGGAGCTCCTCTTTTAAGCAGTAACGTGGGTGACACTCTCAAGAGTTCATGTGCTAATTTCCTGTCTGATGGTTTTCTCAGTCCTCTGGACAGTAATGACAGGAAATCAGTTAAAATATATCGTGATACAGGTGCTTGCCAATCCCTTATGCTGACCAGTGTTCTAGGCTCTAATGTTAATTCCTCTGATGAAACTGTAATCTTACAAGGTGCAGGGAATAATTACTTCTCTGTCCCTCTGTGCAGAGTGAATTTAGAGTCTGGTTTTGTTAATGGTTCCGTTATGGTTGTATTGGTTGAGACACTCCCAATGTCAGGTGTAACTTTCTTACTTGGAAATGATATTGGTGGAAGACAAGTGTGTCCAGCTCCTCAGATGTCTAGTGAACCAGCGGCTGTGACCCAGGATTGTGATGTCCCTGATGTGTTCCCTGCATGTGCTGTCACTAGGGCTAAGTCTAAAGTTACTGGTGATTTAGAGGATAATGATGATGATGATGTTATCCTAGCTGACACTTTTCTTGCTAATTTGGACCACTCACCAGATGAGGCAGTACCCCGTAGAGTTGATAATTTGTCTTGTCAAGAGTTGGTTGAGTTGCAGGTTGCTGACCCTGAGTTGAAATGTCTAGCTAACTCTGCTTGCAGTGAGGAAGTGGAGACCCCCAACATTATCAGCCGACTGTGAATGGGAGGTTGTACATCAAGTTGTCATCCCTCGTGTTTGTAGGCAGGATATCATTAGAGTGGCTCATGATTCCAGTTTAGCAGGACACCTTAGAGTGAGGAAGACTGTGGCACGCATTTTGAAACACTTCTACTGGCCAGGTATCTTCAGGGATGTTTCCTGGTATTGTAAGTCTTGTCACACCTGTCAAGTTGTGGGGAAGTGTAATCAGACCGAAAAGGTTGCACCTCTAGTTCCCATTCCTCCTTTTCAGGCGCATTTCACCCGTGTGTTGGTGGATATTGTGGGCCCTCTTCCTAAGACTTCTTCAGGATTTTCTTATGTGTTGACCCTAATTGATATGGCTACTCGTTATCCTGAAGCCATTCCACTTAGAAATATCTCAGTAAAGAACGTGGTTAAGGAAATGCTAGGGTTCTTCACCAAGTTTGGTCTGCCCAAGGATGTACAGTCAGACCGGGGAAGTAATTTCATGTCAAATGTTTTCAAGCAGTCTCTGACAGAGTTGGGCATCACCCACATCACGTCTTCGGCTTACCATCCCCAGACCCAAGGAGCGTTGGAGAGATATCATCAAATACTCAAATCGATGCTCAAGAAATACTGTTTAGAACATCAGAAATATTGGGATAAAGGTTTTCCATTCGTTGTGTTTGCCGCAAGAGAATCTCCAAATGAATCACTGGGCTTCTCGCCTTTTGAACTACTGTTTGGCCATGAAGTAAGAGGACCCCTTAAGTTACTCAAGGAATGCTGGCTGTCGGAGGAAGATGACGTCAACCTGCTGGAGTATGTGATGCAGTTCAAAGAACGACTGTCCACTGCTTTACAACTGGCGAGAGAGAATTTAGGAGCTGCTCAGGAGAAGATGAAGACTTGGTATGATAAGAAGTCCAGGTTACGCCACTTTCTGCCAGGAGATCAGGTTTTCTTTCTGCTACCGGTGCATGGGCAACCTCTTCAAGCCAAGTTTAGTGGTCCTTATTTCGTGGAGAAGAAACTCAGTGATGTCAACTATGTCATCGCCACACCAGATCGTAGAAAGAACAAGCAACTTTGTCACATCAACATGCTAAAGTTATAACACAGGCGGGACGAAAATAACCCAGTCTACAATGTAGCTGTTCCACCCGAGTCTGCAAGTGAAATTCTCCCATGCAGTATGAGCCTGAGTGATAGTTTGGGGAAGAATCCTGATATCATGAATGATCTCCAGACTAAGCTTTCTCATCTAGCTTCCGAGGAAAGGCAGGAGTTTTCGGCATTACTGCAGGAGTACCCGCAAGTGTTCCGTGCCACTCCAGGAAGAACCACTGTGTTGATGCATGATGTCGATGTTGGAGACACGAAGCCAATTAAATTGCCTCCTTACCTTGTGAACCCAGTGAAGGTTCCTCTCATCCAAAAGGAGCTTGGCTACCTGTTGGACCACAAGATGATTGAGCCCTGTCAGAGCGAGTGGAGTTCTCCTGTCACTTTAGTCCCTAAGCCAGGTGGGTCACAGCGGCTTTGCATCGACTACACACGTCTTAATCTGATAACCAAAACAGACACTTACCCTCTCCCTCGCGTGGAAGATTGCATAGACAAGATCGGAAAGACTAGGTACATAAGTAAGTTTGATTTGTTAAAGGGATACTGGCAAGTACCTATGACTGAACGTGCTAGGGAGATCTCATGTTTTGTAACACTAGGAAAGACTTTTGCATGTTCTGTAATGCCATATGGTATGAAGAATGCACCAGCCACATTTCAGAAGCTCATGAATGTTGCAACAGAGGGTTTGGCAGGGTGTGTTGTTTATATTGATGATGTATTAATCTTCAGTGACAACTGGAAAGATCACCTATGCCATGTCAGTAAATTTTTTGAGCATTTGCTTCAGGCTAATCTTGTAGCTAATTTATCAAAGTGTGAGTTTGGTCAAACTAAAGTTCAGTACCTTGGGTACGTAATTGGTGATGGACATGTTGCACCACCAGCAGCTAAGGTTCAGGTTATAAGTGATTTTCTCAGACCTAAAAGTAGGAAAGAGCTACAAAGATTTTTGGGAATGGTAGGTTATTACCGGAGATTTGTTCTTAACTTTTCAATTCTTGTATCACCACTTACAGACCTACTGAAAAAGGGAGTTAAATTTGTCTGGACCGATAACTGTGAATCCTCTTTCAACAAACTTAAAGCTATCCTATTAAGTCAGCCAGTGCTCGCTACTCCAAATTTTGCTAAGCCTTTTAAGATGGCTGTTGATGCAAGTGATACAGGAGCTGGGGCTGTTTTGCTGCAAGAGGATGATCAGGGTATTGAACACCCTGTATCTTATTACAGTAAGAAGATCACTCCACCTCAAAAGAACTACTCAACTATTGAGAAAGAGCTTTTGGCCTTGATTTTGGGTTTACATCATTTTTCAATTTATATGTGTTCTGGTTTTGACCCCATAGTCATTTATACCGATCATAACCCACTGAAATTCCTTAGCAAGTTTAAAGATAAAAATCAGAGATTGACAAGATGGAGTCTACTTCTTCAGGAGTATTCATTAGACATACAACATGTCAAGGGGAAAGAAAATGTTATTGCAGATTGCTTATCTAGACTTTAGACAGATTGTTTTAGAGTAATAAGAAATTTCCTTTGTAAATTTCTTTTTTCTTTGTGGGGAGGTGTTACATAGCCTATGATTTCATCATCCTTTGTGAAATTCTAACGTACAGTGTGCTGCCTGTTTGATCACGAGCGTTCTACCTCACTCCCCCCCTTCTACCGTCATAGTAGAGTAAGTCGTTCTTTCTGTTGTTCAGAGCGGGATTGTCATTTCTTTGTCCCCATGGCTTCATTTGCGCGTCCTTCTTACAAGTTGTATCAAGCTCTGCCGGCCCCTATATAATGAGCTCAGTCTCTGCATTATTGCCACTTAGATCTACTCCTCATTTTGTTGACATCTCTGTCCTCCCCTGTACAGTTATTATTGTGAATGCTCAGGAAATCTCCAACCATCTAGCAGCTGTGTAATTTGAGTATAAGTGTTATTGCATTTTGTTCTTGTACTGTATAGCATAAGTTGTTAATTTGTAGGCCTAGTGAGGTTTTTGTAATTCATGTGGGGTTCTTGTTGTTAGCCATTGTTCATAATAGTTTGTATCTGTAATAATTTATCTTGCATTAACTGAGCATTACCCAGTGTATTTTCATTTTATCAGGGATGACTTAGGTAAATTTACTCTTGCTAATTTCGTGCTAATAGAGGCTATTGCAGTTGAACGTATATTTAACCTGTTTTTTGCCATTACATTATCCTTATGAGTCCTGAATGTTTTGTTGTTAATTTGAGCATTAAACTTTAAATTGTAATTTTACCTAACTCTTTTGTTTTGAACCTGGAACTTTACGGGACAGTAGTGATTTTTAGTATTCTCACTTAAAGTGTACATTATCTTTCTTTGTTCTGTAACAATATATATATATATATATATATATATATATATATATATATATATATATATATATATATATATATATATATATATATATATATATATTGTTACAGAATAGAGATAGATAATGAACACTTCAAGTGAGAACACCAAAATCACTACTGTCCCGCAAAGTTCCAAGTTCGAAACAAAAGAGTTTGGTAAAATTACAAGTTAAAATTTAATGCTCAAATTAACAACTAAACATTCAGGACTCATAAGGATAATGTAATGGCAAAAAACAGGTTAAATATATGGTCAACTGCAATAGCGTCAACACGAAATTAGCAAGAGTAAATTTATCTAAGTCAGCCCTGATAAAATGAGAAAACCGGATAATGCTCATTTAATGCAAGATATATTATTACAGATACAAAATATTATTAACAATGGCTGACATCAAAAACTCCTCATGAATCACAAAAACCTCACCAGGCCCACGAATTAACACCTTATGCTATACAGTACAAGAAGAAATGTAATAACATTTATACTTAAATTACACAGCAGCTAGATGGCTGGAGACTTCCTGAGCACTCACAAAAATAATAACAACTGTACAGGGGAGGACAGAGATGTGAATAAAATGAGGAGTAAATCAATGTGGCAATTAATGCAGAGACTGAGCTCATTATATAGGGGCGGGCAGAGCTTGATACAACTTGTAAGAAGGACGCGCAAATGAAGCCATAGGGGACAAAAAGTTGACATTCCTGCTCTGAACAACAGAAAGAACGACTTACTCTACTGTAAGGGAGGAGAAGGGGGGAGTGATATAGAACATGCGAGCCTGGTCACTATGGAAGCCACGAGGCGAATCGTGATCAAACATGCAGCATACTGTACGTTACAATTATATAAAGTATGATGAAATCATGGCCTATGTAACAATATATATATATTACATATATATATATATATATATATATATATATATATATATATATATATATATATATATATATACAAAGTATGATGAAATCATAGGCTATATATATATATATATATATATATATATATATATATATATATATATATATTGTTTCATAGCCTATGATTTCATCATCCTTTGTGTAATTCTAACGTACAGTATGCTGCGTGTTTGATCACGAGCGTGTTCTACCTCACTCCCCCTTCTACCGTTATAGTAGAGTAAGTCGTTCTTTCTGTTGTTCAGAGCAGGACTGTCAACTCTTTGTCCCCTATGGCTTCATTTGCGCGTCCTTCTTACAAGTTGTATCAAGCTCTGCCGGCCCCTATATAATGAGCTCAGTGTCTACATTAATTGCCGCTTAGATCTACTCCTCAATTTGTCCACATCTCTGTCTTCCCCTGTACAGTTATTATTGTGAGTGCTCGGGAAGTCTCCAACCATCTAGCAGCTGTGAAATTTGAGTATAAGTGTTATTCCATTTTGTTCTTGTACTGTATAGCATAAGTTGTTAATTTGCAGGCCTAGTGAGGTTTTTGTAATTCATGCAAGATTCTTATTGTTAGCCATTGTTCATAATAGTTTGTATCTGTAATAATTTATCTTGCGTTAACTGAGCATTACCCAGTGTATTTTCATTTTATCAGGGCTGACAGGTAAATTTACTCTTGCTAATTTCGTGTTAATAGAGGCTATTGCAGTTAACCATATATTTAACCTGTTTTTTGCCATTACATTATCCTTATGAGTCCTGAATGTTTTATTAGTTTGAGCATTAAACTTTAACTTGTATTTTTACCTAACTCTTTTGTTTTGAACCTGGAACTTTACGGGACAGTAGTGATTTTTAGTATTCTCACTTAAAGTGTACATTATCTTTCGCTGTTCCGTAACATAAATTTGGCGACCTCTTATCAGCATATTCAGGATATTATCATAAGGATATTGCTTGATATTTTGTGACTGTGATTTATTCATGATGTCTACTATTACTACACTTGATGAAGCCAAAGATTTTTTGTCAAATGTGCAAACAGTGTGTGATGTAGAAAACAGAACAAAGAATGAACTTAAGCTTGTTGCTCAACAATTGGGAATTGCTGTTCGCTCTCATCATTCTAAAGATCAAATTGTTGACATGATTAATGAAAGCTTGTTTAATGTAACTCCTCCAAATGAGCAAACGCAGATTGAAATAGCTAAGTTACAGCTAGCCCTGCAGGAGGCTCGTGTGAAGGAAGCTGAATTTCAAGCACGTGCTAAGGAGGCTGAGTCTCAGGCTAAGGAGGCGGAGTCTCATGCTAAGGAGGCTGAGTTTCAGGCTCGTGCTAAGGAGGCTGAGGCACAAGTTGAAATTGCTAGGATTCAGGCAGACCATGAGTATCGCATGAAACAAGGTAGAACTGGATCATCTAGCTCTGATGATTTTGATGTGGCTAAAAATGTAAAACTTGTCCCTCCTTTTAATTAATCTGATTTAACAAAGTATTTTCAGTTGTTTGAGAGGGTACCTACAGGTTTTAATTAGCCCAAAAAGTATTGGCCAGTACTCCTTCAAACTGTTCTCACCGGTAAAGTTCAAGTAACTTATGCATCTTTGCCTCAGGATCAATCTGATATTTATGATGTAGTTAAGAGCTTGATTCTTAAGGCCTATGAGCTTGTTCCTGAAGCTTATAGAGTAAAATTTAGGACAACTTATAAGCAAGATAAGCAATCCCATGTTGAGTATGCAAAAATCAAAGAAGATCTGTTAGAGCAGTGGTTAAATTCTAAGAATGTGGATTCTGATTTTGGTAAATTTAAGCAGATGATTTTGTTGGAGGACTTCAAGAGGTGTATTAGTAAAGATGCAAGCCTATATCTTGATGAGAAAAGAATAGATAATTTGCCTGATGCTGCAGTTTTAGCTGATGAATATGTTCTCACTCAAGAGATATTCTAGAGGAAAAGGGAAAGCTGAGAGTAAGTACGTTGCCTCTACTCAGAGTACAGGTAACAGGAAAGAGAATAAAGATGATGTTTCTCAGGAAGTAAATACCAGCTTCACCTCTAGATTTCAGAAAAGTAAATGTCATACTACAAACAAATGTTTCAGGAGACAGCGTGATGTGAACAAAAAGGAGTCTTTAAATATTCAGTCAATTGGTCAAGTGTCCACCCTTGAGAGTTCCCAGAATTCTTTAACTGAGTTAACTGAACCTGCTTTGAGGGGTAACTTAAATTCTCATGATGCAGCTCCTCTTTTGAGCAGTAACGTGGGTGACACTCTCAAGAGTTCATGTGCTAATTTCCTGTCTGATGGTTTTCTCAGTCCTCTGGACAGTAATGACAGGAAATCAGTTAAAATATATCGTGATACAGGTGCTTGCCAATCCCTTATGCTGACCAGTGTTCTAGGCTCTAATGTTAATTCCTCTGATGAAACTGTAATCTTACAAGGTGTAGGGAATAATTACTTCTCTGTCCCTCTGTGCAGAGTGAATTTAGAGTCTGGTTTTGTTAATGGTTCCGTTATGCTTGGGTTGGTTGAGACACTCCCAATATCAGGTGTAATTTTCTTACTTGGAAATGATATTGATGGAAGTCAAGTGTGTCCAGCTCTTCAGTCGTCTAGTGAGCCAGTGGCTGCGACCCAGGATTGTGATGTCCCTGATGTGTTCCCTGCATGTGCTGTCACTAGGGCTAAGTCTAAAGTTACTGGTGATTTAGAGGATAATGATGATGATGATGTTATCCTAGCTGACACTTTTCTTGCTAATTTGGACCACTCACCAGATGAGGCAGTACCCCGTAGAGTTGATAATTTGTCTCGTCAAGAGTTGGTTGAGTTGCAGGTTGCTGACCGTGAGTTGAAAGGTCTAGCTAACTCTGCTTGCAGTGAGGAAGTGGAGACCCCCAACAATATCAGCCGACTGTGAATGGGAGGTTGTACATCAAGTTGTCATCCCTCGTGTTTGTAGGAAGGATATCATTAGAGTGGCTCATGATTCCAGTTTGGCAGGACACCTTGGAGTGAGGAAGACTGTGGCACGCATTTTGAAACACTTCTACTGGCCAGGTATCTTCAGGGATGTTTCCTGGTATTGTAAGTCTTGTCACACCTGTCAAGTTGTGGGGAAGTGTAATCAGACCGAAAAGGTTGCACCTCTAGTTCCCATTCCTCCTTTTGAGGCGCATTTCACCCGTGTGTTGGTGGATATTGTGGGCCCTCTTCCTAAGACTTCTTCAGGATTTTCTTATGTGTTGACCCTGATTGATATGGCTACTCGTTATCCTGAAGCCATTCCACTTAGAAATATCTCAGAAAAGAACGTGGTTAAGGAAATGCTAGGGTTCTTCACCAAGTTTGGTCTGCCCAAGGAGGTACAGTCAGACCGGGGAAGTAATTTCATGTCAAATGTTTTCAAGCAGTCTCTGACAGAGTTGGGCATCACCCAGATCACGTCTTCGGCTTACCATCCCCAGACCCAAGGAGCGTTGGAGAGATATCATCAAATACTCAAATCCATGCTCAAGAAATACTGTTTGGAACATCAGAAAGACTGGGATAAAGGTCTTCCATTCGTTGTGTTTGCCGCAAGAGAATCTCCAAATGAATCACTGGGCTTCTCGCCTTTTGAACTACTGTTTGGCCATGAAGTAAGAGGACCCCTTAAGTTACTCAAGGAATGCTGGCTGTCGGAGGAAGATGACGTCAACCTGCTGGAGTATGTGATGCAGTTCAAAGAACGGCTGTCCACTGCTTTACAACTGGCAAGAGAGAATTTAGGAGCTGCTCAGAAGAAGATGAAGACTTGGTATGATAAGAAGTCCAGGTTACGCCACTTTCAGCCAGATCAGGTTTTCATTCTGCTACCGGTGCATGGGCAACCTCTTCAAGCCAAGTTTAGTGGTCCTTATTTCGTGGAGAAGAAACTCAGTGATGTCAACTATGTCATCGCCACACCAGATCGTAGAAAGAACAAGCAACTTTGTCACATCAACATGCTAAAGTTATATCACAGGCGGGACGAAAATAACCCAGTCTGCAATGTAGCTGTTCCACCCGAGTCTGCAAGTGAAATTCTCCCATGCAGTATGAGCCTGAGTGATAGTTTGGGGAAGAATCCTGATATCATGAATGATCTCCAGACTAAGCTTTCTCATCTAGCTTCCAAGGAAAGGCAGGAGTTTTCGGCATTACTGCAGGAGTACCCGCAAGTGTTCCGTGCCACTCCAGGAAGAACCACTGTGTTGATGCATGATGTCGATGTGTGAGACACAAAGCCAATTAAACTGCCTCCTTACCGTGTGACCCCAGTGAAAGTTCCTCTCATCGAGAAGGAGCTTGGCTACCTGTTGGACCACAAGATGATTGAGCCCTGTCAGAGCGAGTGGAGTTCTCCTGTCACTTTAGTCCCTAAGCCAGGTGGGTCACAGCGGCTTTGCATCGACTACACACGTCTTAATCAGACAACCAAAACAGACACTTACCCTCTCCCTCGCGTGGAAGATTGCATAGACAAGATCGGAAAGACTAGGTACATAAGTAAGTTTGATTTGTTAAAGGGATACTGGCAAGTACCTATGACTGAACGTGCTAGGGAGATCTCATGTTTTGTAACACTAGGAAAGACTTTTGCATGTTCTGTAATGCCATATGGTATGAAGAATGCACCAGCCACATTTCAGAAGCTCATGAATGTTGTAACAGAGGGTTTGGCAGGGTGTGTTGTTTATATTGATGATGTATTAATCTTCAGTGACAACTGGAAAGATCACCTATGCCATGTCAGTAAATTTCTTGAGCGTTTGCTTCAGGCTAATCTTGTAGCTAATTTATCAAAGTGTGAGTTTGGTCAAGCTAAAGTTCAGTACCTTGGGTACGTAATTGGTGATGGACATGTTGCACCACCAGCAGCTAAGGTTCAGGTTATAAGTGATTTTCCCAGACCTAAAAGTAGGAAAGAGCTACAAAGATTTTTGGGAATGGTAGGTTATTACCGGAGATTTGTTCTTAACTTTTCAATTCTTGTATCACCACTTACAGACCTACTGAAAAAGGGAGTTAAATTTGTCTGGACCGATAACTGTGAATCCTCTTTCAACAAACTTAAAGCTATCCTATTAAGTCAGCCAGTGCTCGCTACTCCAAATTTTGCTAAGCCTTTTAAGATGGCTGTTGATGCAACTGATACAGGAGCTGGGGCTGTTTTGCTGCAAGAGGATGATCAGGGTATTGAACACCCTGTATCTTATTACAGTAAGAAGATCACTCCACCTCAAAAGAACTACTCAACTATTGAGAAAGAGCTTTTGGCCTTGATTTTGGGTTTACATCATTTTTCATTTTATTTGTGTTCTGGTTTTGACCCCATAGTCATTTATACCGATCATAACCCACTGAAATTCCTTAGTAAGTTTAAAGATAAAAATCAGAGATTGACAAGATGGAGTCTACTTCTTCAGGAGTATTCATTAGACATACAACATGTCAAGGGGAAAGAAAATGTTATTGCAGATTGCTTATCTAGACTTTAGACAGATTGTTTTAGAGTAATAAGAAATTTCCTTTGTAAATTTCTTTTTTCTTTGTGGGGAGGTGTTACATAGCCTATGATTTCATCATCCTCGTGTGTAATTCTAACGTACAGTTTGCTGCCTGTTTGATCACGAGCGTTCTACCTCACTCCCCCCCTTCTACCGTCATAGTAGAGTAAGTCGTTCTTTCTGTTGTTCAGAGCGGGATTGTCAACTCTTTGTCCCCATGGCTTCATTTGCGCGTCCTTCTTACAAGTTGTATCAAGCTCTGCCGGCCCCTATATAATGAGCTCAGTCTCTGCATTATTGCCACTTAGATCTACTCCTCATTTTGTTGACATCTCTGTCCTCCCCTGTACAGTTATTATTGTGAGTGCTCAGGAAATCTCCAATCATCTAGCAGCTGTGTAATTTGAGTATAAGTGTTATTGCATTTTGTTCTTGTACTGTATAGCATAAGTTGTTAATTTGTAGGCCTAGTGAGGTTTTTGTAATTCATGTGGGGTTCTTGTTGTTAGCCATTGTTCATAATAGTTTGTATCTGTAATAATTTATCTTGCATTATCTGAGCATTACCCAGTGTATTTTCATTTCATCAGGGCTGACTTAGGTAAATTTACTCTTGCTAATTTCGTGTTAATAGAGGCTATTGCAGTTAACCATATATTTAACCTGTTTTTTGCCATTACATTATCCTTATGATTCCTGAATGTTTTGTTGTTAGTTTGAGCATTAAACTTTAAATTGTAATTTTACCTAACTCTTTTGTTTTGAACCTGGAACTTTACGGGACAATAGTGATTTTTAGTATTCTCACTTAAAGTGTACATTATCTTTCTCTGTTCTGTAACAATATATATATATATATATATATATATATATATATATATATATATATATATATATATATATATATATATATATATATATATATATATATATATATATATATTGTTACAGAACAGAGATAGATAATGAACACTTCAAGTGACAACACCAAAATCACTACTGTCCCGCAAAGTTCCAAGTTCGAAACAAAAGAGTTTGGTAAAATTAAGTTAAAGTTTAATGCTCAAACTAACAACTAAACATTCAGGACTCATAAGGATAATGTAATGGCAAAAAACAGGTTAAATATATGGTCAACTGCAATTGCGTCTTAACACGAAATTAGCAAGAGTAAATTTATCTAACTCAGCCCTGATATAATGAGAAAACCGGATTATGCTCATTTAATGCAAGATATATTATTACAGATACAAAATATTATTAACAATGGCTGACATCAAAAATTCCTCATGAATCACAAAAACCTCACCAGGCCCACGAATTAACACCTTATGCTATACAGTACAAGAAGAAATGTAATAACATTTATACTTAAATTACACAGCAGCTAGATGGCTGGAGACTTCCTGAGCACTCACAAAAATAATAACAACTGTACAGGGGAGGACAGAGATGTGAATAAAATGAGGAGTAAATCTATGTGGCAATTAATGCAGAGACTGAGCTCATTATATAGGGGCGGGCAGAGCTTGATACAACTTGTAAGAAGGACGCGCAAATGAAGCCATAGGGGACAAAAAGTTGACATTCCTGCTCTGAACAACAGAAAGAACGACTTACTCTACTGTAAGGGAGGAGAAGGGGCGAGTGATGTAGAACATGCGAGCCTGGTCACTATGGAAGCCACGAGGCGAATCGTGATCAAACATGCAGCATACTGTACGTTACAATTATAAAAAGTATGATGAAATCATAGGCGATGTAACAATATATATATATATATATATATATATTTATATATATATATATATATATATATATATATATATATATATATATATATATATATATATATATATATATATATATATATATATATATATATATATATATATATATATATATATATATTGTTTCATAGCCTATGATTTCATCATCCTTTGTGTAATTCTAACGTACAGTATGCTGCGTGTTTGATCACGAGCTTGTTCTACCTCACTCCCCCCTTCTACCGTTATAGTAGAGTAAGTCGTTCTTTCTGTTGTTCAGAGCAGGACTGTCAACTCTTTGTCCCCTATGGCTTCATTTGCGCGTCCTTCTTACAAGTTGTATCAAGCTCTGCCGGCCCCTATATAATGAGCTCAGTGTCTACATTAATTGCCGCTTAGATCTACTCCTCATTTTGTCCACATCTCTGTCTTCCCCTGTACAGTTATTATTGTGAGTGCTCGGGAAGTCTCCAACCATCTAGCAGCTGTGAAATTTGAGTATAAGTGTTATTCCATTTTGTTCTTGTACTGTATAGCATAAGTTGTTAATTTGCAGGCCTAGTGAGGTTTTTGTAATTCATGCAAGATTCTTATTGTTAGCCATTGTTCATAATAGTTTGTATCTGTAATAATTTATCTTGCGTTAACTGAGCATTACCCAGTGTATTTTCATTTTATCAGGGCTGACAGGTAAATTTACTCTTGCTAATTTCGTGTTAATAGAGGCTATTGCAGTTAACCATATATTTAACCTGTTTTTTGCCATTACATTATCCTTATGAGTCCTGAATGTTTTATTAGTTTGAGCATTAAACTTTAACTTGTATTTTTACCTAACTCTTTTGTTTTGAACCTGGAACTTTACGGGACAGTAGTGATTTTTAGTATTCTCACTTAAAGTGTACATTATCTTTCGCTGTTCCGTAACATAAATTTGGCGACCTCTTATCAGCATATTCAGGATATTATCATAAGGATATTGCTTGATATTTTGTGACTGTGATTTATTCATGATGTCTACTATTACTACACTTGATGAAGCCAAAGATTTTTTGTCAAATGTGCAAACAGTGTGTGATGTAGAAAACAGAACAAAGAATGAACTTAAGCTTGTTGCTCAACAATTGGGAATTGCTGTTCGCTCTCATCATTCTAAAGATCAAATTGTTGACATGATTAATGAAAGCTTGTTTAATGTAACTCCTCCAAATGAGCAAACGCAGATTGAAATAGCTAAGTTACAGCTAGCCCTGCAGGAGGCTCGTGTGAAGGAAGCTGAATTTCAAGCACGTGCTAAGGAGGCTGAGTCTCAGGCTAAGGAGGCGGAGTCTCATGCTAAGGAGGCTGAGTTTCAGGCTCGTGCTAAGGAGGCTGAGGCACAAGTTGAAATTGCTAGGATTCAGGCAGACCATGAGTATCGCATGAAACAAGGTAGAACTGGATCATCTAGCTCTGATGATTTTGATGTGGCTAAAAATGTTAAACTTGTCCCTCCTTTTAATGAATCTGATTTAACAAAGTATTTTCAGTTGTTTGAGAGGGTAGCTACAGGTTTTAATTGGCCCAAAAAGTATAGGCCAGCACTCCTTCAAACTGTTCTCACCGGTAAAGCTCAAGTAACTTATGGATCTTTGCCTCAGGATTAATCTGATATTTATGATGTAGTTAAGAGCTTGATTCTTAAGGCCTATGAGCTTGTTCCTGAAGCTTATAGAGTAAAATTTAGGACAACTTATAAGCAAGATAAGCAATCCCATGTTGAGTATGCAAAAATCAAAGAAAATCTGTTAGAGCAGTGGTTAAATTCTAAGAATGTGGATTCTGATTTTGGTAAATTTAAGCAGATGATTTTGTTGGAGGACTTCAAGAGGTGTATTAGTAAAGATGTAAGCCTATATCTTGATGAGAAAAGAATAGATAATTTGCCTGATGCTGCAGTTTTAGCTGATGAATATGTTCTCACTCAAGAGATATTCTAGAGGAAAAGGGAAAGCTGAGAGTAAGTACGTTGCCTCTACTCAGAGTACAGGTAACAGGAAAGAGAATAAAGATGATGTTTCTCAGGAAGTAAATACCAGCTTCACCTCTAGATTTCAGAAAAGTAAATGTCATACTACAAACAAATGTTTCAGGAGACAGCGTGATGTGAACAAAAAGGAGTCTTTAAATATTCAGTCAATTGGTCAAGTGTCCACCCTTGAGAGTTCCCAGAATTCTTTAACTGAGTTAACTGAACCTGCTTTGAGGGGTAACTTAAATTCTCATGATGCAGCTCATCTTTTGAGCAGTAACGTGGGTGACACTGTCAAGAGTTCATGTGCTAATTTCCTGTCTGATGGTTTTCTCAGTCCTCTGGACAGTAATGACAGGAAATCAGTTAAAATATATCGTGATACAGGTGCTTGCCAATCCCTTATGTTGACCAGTGTTCTAGGCTCTAATGTTAATTCCTCTGATGAAACTGTAATCTTACAAGGTGTAGGGAATAATTACTTCTCTGTCCCTCTGTGCAGAGTGAATTTAGAGTCTGGTTTTGTTAATGGTTCCGTTATGGTTGGGTTGGTTGAGACACTCCCAATGTCAGGTGTAACTTTCTTACTTGGAAATGATATTGGTGGAAGTCAAGTGTGTCCAGCTCCTCAGTTGTCTAGTGAGCCAGTGGCTGCGACCCAGGATTGTGATGTCCCTGATGTGTTCCCTGCATGTGCTGTCACTAGGGCTAAGTCTAAAGTTACTGGTGATTTAGAGGATAATGATGATGATGATGTTATCCTAGCTGACACTTTTCTTGCTAATTTGGACCACTCACCAGATGAGGCAGTACCCCGTAGAGTTGATAATTTGTCTCGTCAAGAGTTGGTTGAGTTGCAGGTTGCTGACCCTGAGTTGAAAGGTCTAGCTAACTCTGCTTACAGTGAAGAAGAGTCAGCCAGTGCTTCTACTTGTTATTATGTAAAGTCAGGAGTACTTATGAGGAAGTGGAGACCCCCAACATTATCAGCCGACTGTGAATGGGAGGTTGTACATCAAGTTGTCATCCCTCGTGTTTGTAGGAAGGATATCATTAGAGTGGCTCATGATTCCAGTTTGGCAGGACACCTTGGAGTGAGGAAGACTGTGGCACGCATTTTGAAACACTTCTACTGGCCAGGTATCTTCAGGGATGTTTCCTGGTATTGTAAGTCTTGTCACACCTGTCAAGTTGTGGGGAAGTGTAATCAGACCGAAAAGGTTGCACCTCTAGTTCCCATTCCTCCTTTTGAGGCGCATTTCACCCGTGTGTTGGTGGATATTGTGGGCCCTCTTCCTAAGACTTCTTCAGGATTTTCTTATGTGTTGACCCTGATTGATATGGCTACTCGTTATCCTGAAGCCATTCCAATTAGAAATATCTCAGCAAAGAACATCGTTAAGGAAATGCAAGGTTTCTTCACCAAGTTTGGTCTGCCCAAGGAGGTACAGTCAGACCGGGGAAGTAATTTCATGTCAAATGTTTTCAAGCAGTCTCTGACAGAGTTGGGCATCACCCAGATCACGTCTTCGGCTTACCATCCCCAGACCCAAGGAGCGTTGGAGAGATATCATCAAATACTCAAATCGATGCTCAAGAAATACTGTTTGGAACATCAGAAAGACTGGGATAAAGGTCTTCCATTCGTTGTGTTTGCCGCAAGAGAATCTCCAAATGAATCACTGGGCTTCTCGCCTTTTGAACTACTGTTTGGCCATGAAGTAAGAGGACCCCTTAAGTTACTCAAGGAATGCTGGCTGTCGGAGGAAGATGACGTCAACCTGCTGGAGTATGTGATGCAGTTCAAAGAACGGCTGTCCACTGCTTTACAACTGGCGAGAGAGAATTTAGGAGCTGCTCAGGAGAAGATGAAGACTTGGTATGATAAGAAGTCCAGGTTACGCCACTTTCAGCCAGGAGATCAGGTTTTCATTCTGCTACCGGTGCATGGTCAACCTCTTCAAGCCAAGTTTAGTGGTCCTTATTTCGTGGAGAAGAAACTCAGTGATGTCAACTATGTCATCGCCACACCAGATCGTAGAAAGAACAAGCAACTTTGTCACATCAACATGCTAAAGTTATATCACAGGCGGGACGAAAATAACCCAGTCTGCAATGTAGCTGTTCCACCCGAGTCTGCAAGTGAAATTCTCCCATGCAGTATGAGCCTGAGTGATAGTTTGGGGAAGAATCCTGATATCATGAATGATCTCCAGACTAAGCTTTCTCATCTAGCTTCCGAGGAAAGGCAGGAGTTTTCGGCATTACTGCAGGAGTACCCGCTAGTGTTCCGTGCCACTCCAGGAAGAACACTGTGTTGATGCATGATGTCGATGTTGGAGACGCAAAGCCAATTAAACTGCCTCCTTACCGTGTGAACCCAGTGAAAGTTCCTCTCATCGAGAAGGAGCTTGGCTACCTGTTGGACCACAAGATGATTGAGCCCTGTCAGAGCGAGTGGAGTTCTCCTGTCACTTTAGTCCCTAAGCCAGGTGGGTCACAGCGGCTTTGCATCGACTACACACGTCTTAATCAGATAACCAAAACAGACACTTACCCTCTCCCTCGCGTGGAAGATTGCATAGACAAGATCGGAAAGACTAGGTACATAAGTAAGTTTGATTTGTTAAAGGGATACTGGCAAGTACCTATGACTGAACGTGCTAGGGAGATCTCATGTTTTGTAACACTAGGAAAGACTTTTGCATGTTCTGTAATGCCATATGGTATGAAGAATGCACCAGCCACATTTCAGAAGCTCATGAATGTTGTAACAGAGGGTTTGGCAGGGTGTGTTGTTTATATTGATGATGTATTAATCTTCAGTGACAACTGGAAAGATCACCTATGCCATGTCAGTAAATTTTTTGAGCGTTTGCTTCAGGCTAATCTTGTAGCTAATTTATCAAAGTGTGAGTTTGGTCAAGCTAAAGTTCAGTACCTTGGGTACGTAATTGGTGATGGACATGTTGCACCACCAGCAGCTAAGGTTCAGGTTATAAGTGATTTTCCCAGACCTAAAAGTAGGAAAGAGCTACAAAGATTTTTGGGAATGGTAGGTTATTACCGGAGATTTGTTCTTAACTTTTCAATTCTTGTATCACCACTTACAGACCTACTGAAAAAGGGAGTTAAATTTGTCTGGACCGATAACTGTGAATCCTCTTTCAACAAACTTAAAGCTATCCTATTAAGTCAGCCAGTGCTCGCTACTCCAAATTTTGCTAAGCCTTTTAAGATGGCTGTTGATGCAAGTGATACAGGAGCTGGGGCTGTTTTGCTGCAAGAGGATGATCAGGGTATTGAACACCCTGTATCTTATTACAGTAAGAAGATCACTCCACCTCAAAAGAACTACTCAACTATTGAGAAAGAGCTTTTGGCCTTGATTTTGGGTTTACATCATTTTTCATTTTATTTGTGTTCTGGTTTTGACCCCATAGTCATTTATACCGATCATAACCCACTGAAATTCCTTAGTAAGTTTAAAGATAAAAATCAGAGATTGACAAGATGGAGTCTACTTCTTCAGGAGTATTCATTAGACATACAACATGTCAAGGGGAAAGAAAATGTTATTGCAGATTGCTTATCTAGACTTTAGACAGATTGTTTTAGAGTAATAAGAAATTTCCTTTGTAAATTTCTTTTTTCTTTGTGGGGAGGTGTTACATAGCCTATGATTTCATCATCCTCGTGTGTAATTCTAACGTACAGTTTGCTGCCTGTTTGATCACGAGCGTTCTACCTCACTCCCCCCCTTCTACCGTCATAGTAGAGTAAGTCGTTCTTTCTGTTGTTCAGAGCGGGATTGTCAACTCTTTGTCCCCATGGCTTCATTTGCGCGTCCTTCTTACAAGTTGTATCAAGCTCTGCCGGCCCCTATATAATGAGCTCAGTCTCTGCATTATTGCCACTTAGATCTACTCCTCATTTTGTTGACATCTCTGTCCTCCCCTGTACAGTTATTATTGTGAGTGCTCAGGAAATCTCGAATCATCTAGCAGCTGTGTAATTTGTAATTTGAGTATAAGTGTTATTGCATTTTGTTCTTGTACTGTATAGCATAAGTTGTTAATTTGTAGGCCTAGTGAGGTTTTTGTAATTCATGTGGGGTTCTTGTTGTTAGCCATTGTTCATAATAGTTTGTATCTGTAATAATTTATCTTGCATTATCTGAGCATTACCCAGTGTATTTTCATTTCATCAGGGCTGACTTAGGTAAATTTACTCTTGCTAATTTCGTGTTAATAGAGGCTATTGCAGTTAACCATACATTTAACCTGTTTTTTGCCATTACATTATCCTTATGATTCCTGAATGTTTTGTTGTTAGTTTGAGCATTAAACTTTAACTTGTAATTTTACCTAACTCTTTTGTTTTGAACCTGGAACTTTACGGGACAGTAGTGATTTTTAGTATTCTCACTTAAAGTGTACATTATCTTTCGCTGTTCCGTAACAATATATATATAGATATATATATATATATATATATATATATATATATATATATATATATATATATATATATATATATATATATATATATATAACTTAGTAATCGACTCAGTACAGATAATTGAAGAAGGTATATGTACGTAAGTTTGTATATAAATGAAGTGGTACTTCTTAAACTACTAGAAAGAGTAAAAAGGTAAAGGGTAAAATAACTTATGGCGGGTGGTCGGAGTCAGTTGTGTTTGCAAACTTAGGGTGTCATGTCAACTCATCCTTACAACACTAATCCTTCTGCTTACACTGTTTATCTTTTCTCTCCATTGGGCTCCTCCGATCACAGCCTTATTACCTTAACCTGTCCTATTGCTCTGGCACGGCCTGTGGACCCTCCAAAGAAACGTCGTCTGTGGTACTTTGGAGCTGCGGATTGGGAGGCCCTCAGGCAGTACTTCTTTGATTTTCCCTGGAATGATTATTGTGTCCATGGCCAGGAGCCATCTGAGTTTGCCTTGCGCATTACAGAGGTTGTTCTCTCGGTCATGGAAGCATACATTCCTTTCTCATATCCTTTGACTAATGCAAGAAAGCCTTGGTTTAATCACGCTTGTTTTAATGCTGTCAGCAACAAGGAGTGAGCCTATAAAAGGTACTAGAGCCAACCAACCTCTGAATCACATCTTTTTTATGTTTCTGCCCGGAATCATACTAAGTCTGTTCTTCGCTCTGCTAAAAATAATTTCATTCATACTACATGCTCTCAGCTCTCTAACTCGAATTCTTCCCGCTCCTTCTAGCACCTCTCCAAAAACCTTTCTAATAACTTTCCCTCATCATCCTTCCCTCCTCTTGTCTACTCCGATGGCTCTGTAGCTATTTCTTCTACTGATAAACCAGATCTCTTCGCTCAGACTTTCTCCTCCAATTCCACCTTAGACGATTCCGGTGCTGTTCCTCCATCACTTCCCCCCTCTGACTTCCTCATGGCTGACATCAAAATTTCTTCACATGATGTACTTTCTGATATCACTGGCCTCAGTACTAACAAGGCATATGGGCCTGATAGGGTCCCTCCTGTTGTCCTCAAGAAGTGTGCTTCTCTGCTTACACCCTGTCTAGGTAAACACTTTCGCCTTTGTCTGTCAACTTGTGTCTTTCCTTCTTGCTGGAAGTTTGCCCTCATTCAGCCAGTCCCAAAGAAGGGTGACCATTCCCAACCCTCTAACTATTGTCCTGTTGTTTAAATATCATGTTTCTGAAAAGTTTTCGAATCTGTTCTTAATAGAAAAATTTTAAAGCATCTCCTATCACAACTTTCTTTCTGATCATCAGAATTGGTTCCGTCAGGGACGCTCCTCTGGAGATCTTCTCACCTACCTTTCAGACTCCTGGTCATCCTCCTTTCGGGACTTTGGCGAAAGCTTTGCCATTGTACTTGACATCTCAAAGGCTTTCGGTAGAGTCTGGTATGAATCTTTAATTTCCAAATTGCCCTCTTACGGTTTGTATCCTTCTATCTTGCCTCTAGCTTCCTTTCTGGTCGTTCTATAGCCACTGTTGTAGACGGCCATCGTTCTTCTCCTAGATATATCGACAGTAGTGTTCCTCAGGGCTCTGTCCGATCACCAACTCTCTTTTATTCATCAATGATCATCTAACCTGCACATCTAACCCTATCGACTCGTACGCTGATGATTCCACCCTTCAACTTTCCATTCGATTCCCACAACGTCCGTCTCAGCAGTTACTTCAACAAACAAGGAATGAGGTTACGGCACACCGAATGTCTGACTTGGCTCGTATCTCTGACTGGGGCAAAAATAATCTGGTTGTTTTAAATGCATCAAAGACTCAGTTTTTGCACCTATCAACCCGACAAAATCTTCAACAGGTATACCCACTAATGTTTAATAATATTCATCTTAATTCTGCATCATCCTTGAATATGCTTGGGGTTTCATTCACTTGGGACTTATCTTGGAAAGATCATATTACATCCCTTATTTGCTCCTGTGTAGAGTACAAGTTTCATGTGTCGGGAGGCTCCCCAGATACAGCTCTTCTCAATAGGGTGGAGTCAAAGGCTCCTCCTCTTACTGGCTCCCTTCAACCTCTGTCTCTCTTCAACCTCTGTCTCTTCGCCGCACTGTTGCATCTTTATCTCGTTTCTATCGCTGCTTCAATGGTCACGGTTCCTCTGAACAGTCTGCATACATTGCTCCACCTCTACGACGGGCGCGTAGCACCCGTCTAGCAGCAAACTCACCCCTTTTCTGTCCAACTCTCTAATGCAAGAGTTAGCCGTTACTCCCAGTCCTTCATTTATGCAACAGGTCAACTCTGGAACTGTCTCCCTTTGTCTGTGTTTCCTGCTTCCTATGATCTCCAGTCTTTCAAACGCAGTGTGTCCAGGCATCTCGAAATGAATGGATCTTGAATTTGGCTCCCTCTTGTATTTTGTTTTTCTCTTGCAAGGAACAGTTTTGCGGGCTCGTTGCCTTTGGTTCCTTCTTCCCCACTTAAAGCAAAAGAAAAAAAAACCTGTTCTGGCTCCAGTTTCACCTGTATATGACTGGTTGAGACATGTGTGTACGGACATTTGGTGATTTCCACACCTGTGGAGTTTTTCATCACGCGTCATATTATGCTGTGTGCAAAATTCTCTAGCTAGAATCTGCACTGCTGTTTCCTCCAGCCCTCCCTAGCTTAGGCGCGACTTTCTTCAAACATCTATATTATATATTAACAGTGTATATGTCACTAGCTATTGTGTGTTATGATATATTACTGTCCTGACAGAAAGTGAGCACATGGATTTCAAAGAAATCGGCATACATATCGGAGGATAGTTTTCATGTTTTCTCAGGAAGCAAATTTTCATATGAGAGCAATAAACTCATTCTTTTCATTTTAGTACACAGACTGCTCAGGTCAGATGATGAAAATGATAAATGACTGTGCGACAAAATGAAATCAGTCACAGAAAACAAGGACGGCATTGTTTTAGGGAAGTTTAAGAATCAGAATATTAGCCGGAAAAATTCGTGTCCAGACAAAGAAGAGAGAAGAGTGTTAGAACTGGCAGATGATATATTTTAATAATCTTTAATTTTCAAAGTTTTTTATTGTTCTGAACTTTCAACCCATTTTTGGCAAAACTTGATTGCTTAAACAAAAACATTAATTAGAACGAAGATAAGTGCCAATAAACAATAAGAATGTGCTATGGCCCCCCCAAAAAAGGTCGTTTACCATTATTGCACCACAAAAACCGCTGTTTTCTACCCAATTCCTGAGCGCCCAGGAACACTTTCATCACTATCACCAGCAAGACGTGACATTGTTACCCCGGTAATCACACGCGAAAGTCCATGAAAGTGGCAGAAGATTGCTGTAAAACAGCGAGAATTCCTGTTTGCGTGCTGCAGAGCACTAAGGTAGGGACTTACGAATGGGGTGGCACTAACTCCAGCCAAACACACCGTCACGTACGGCCAGCCAGTCAGTAAGTAGGGATAGTGGCCCGGCTATATTCTCAATGGCCGCCACCTACACATGCTCACGGGCACACAGCCGGCACGCAGCCCAGCTCCTGGGCGAGTGGCGAATAGCTAGCATAAGGACGATGTAAGTACAATACTTTTTTGAAGGATTTTCAATCATACTTCCAGTGGCGGAAGATGTTCTCATCCAAGGCCATATGATAGAGTATCGATGAAAATAATGTTATTCAACAAAAACGCTTTTTCCGAACTGTGGTTTGTGAACCCTTTTCGTCGCACTACCCCACACATTACCACTTATTGGCACACGACAGGACAACCACACGCTAACAAACCACATAGAATCACACACATACACCACACGCAACCACGCATTGGCACACCACGCTACCACACACTGAGACAAAAAGCCAATACCACATTGACACCACACACAACCACACGCCGACAAATCACAGCACCACCACACACTGACACCACACAGAACCAAACACTGACACCACACAACCACGCACTGACACACCACAACCAGACACTGACCCACCACACACAGCCACACACTGACGCCTGTTACGGAACAGAGACAGATAATGAACACTTCAAGAGAGAATACTAAAAATCACTACTGTCCCGCAAAGTTCCAGGTACAAAACAAAAGATTTAGGTTAAATTACAAGTTAAAGTTTGTTCAAACTAACAACTAAACATTCAGGACTCATAAGGATAATGTAATGGCAAAAAGGGTTACATATATGGTTAACTGCAATAGACTCTATTAACACGAATTTAGCAAGAGCAAATTTATCTAAGTCAGCCCTGATAAAATGAGAAAACCGGATAATGCTCAGTTAAAGTAAGATATAACAGAATGAGGAGTAGATTTAAGTGCCAACTAATGCAGAGACTGAGCTCATTATATAGAGGGCCGGCAGAGCTTGATTTAACTTGTAAGAAGGACGCGCAAATGAAGGCATAGAGGATGAAGACTTGACACTCCTGCTCTGAACAACAGAAAGAACGACTTACTCTACTATAAGGGGGAGAAGGGGGGAGTGAGGTAGAACACGCAAGCCTGGTCACTATGGAAGCCACGTGGCGAATCGTGATCAAACATGCAGCATACTGTACATTAGAATTATACAAAGGATGATGAAATCATAGGCTATGTAACACCTCCCCACAAAGAAAAAGAAATTTACAAAGGAAATTTCTTATTACTCTAAAACAATCAGTCTAAAGTCTAGATAAGCAATCTGCAATAACATTTTCTTTACCCTTGACATGTTGTATGTCCAATGAATACTCCTGAAGAAGTAGACTCCATCTTGTCAATCTCTGATTTATATCTTTAAACTTACTAAGGAATTTCAGTGGGTTATGATCGGTATAAATGACTATGGGGTCAAAACCAGAACACAAATAAAATGAAAAATGCTGTAAATCCAAAATCAAGGCCAAAAGCTCTTTCTCAATAGTTGAGTAGTTCTTTTGAGGTGGAGTGAACTTCTTACTGTAATAAGATACAGGGTGTTCAATACCCTGATCATCCTCTTGCAGCAAAATAGCCCCAGCTCCTGTATCACTTGCGTCAACAGCCATCTTAAAAGGCTTAGCAAAATTTGAAGTAGCGAGCACTGGCTGACTTAATACTGAAAGAGGATTCACAGTTATCGGTCCAGACAAATTTAACTCCCTTTTTCAGTAGGTCTGTAAATGGTGATACAAGAATTGAAAAGTTAAGAACAAATCTCCGGTAATAACCTACCATTCCCAAAAATCTTTGTAGCTCTTTCCTACTTTTAGGTCTGGGAAGATCACTTATAACCTGAACCTTAGCTCCTGGTGGTGCAACGTGTCCATCACCAATTACGTACCCAAGGTACTGAACTTTAGCTTGACCAAATTCACACTTTGATAAATTAGCTACAAAATTAGCCTGAACCAAACGCTCAAGAAATTTACTGACATGGCATAGGTGATCTATCCAGTTGTCACTGAAGATTAATACCTCATCAATATAAACAACACACCCTGCCAAACCCTCTGTTACAACATTCATGTGCTTCTGAAAAGTGGCTGGTGCATTCTTCATACCATATTGCATTACAGAACATGCAAAAGTCTTCCTAGTGTTACAAAACATGAGATCTCCCTAGCATGTTCAGTCATAGGTACTTGTCAGTATCCCTTTAACAAATCAAACTTACTTATGTACCTAGCCTTTCCGATCTTGTCTATGCAATCTTCCACGCGAGGGAGAGGGTAAGTGTCTGTTTTGGTTACCTGATTAACACGTCTGTAGTCGAAGAAAAGTCGCTGTGACCCACCTGGCTTAGGGACTAGAGTGACAGGAGAACTCCACTCGCTCTGACAGGGCTCAATCATCTTGTGGTCCAACAGGTAGCCAAGCTCCTTCTCGATGAGACGAACTTTCACTGAGTCCACACGGTAAGGAGGCAGTTTAATTGGCTTTGCGTCTCCAACATCGACATCATGCATCAACACAGTGTTTCTTCCTGGAGTGGCACGGAACACTTGCGGGAACTCCTGCAGTAATGCCGAAAACTCCTGCCTTTCCTCGGGAGCTAGATGAGAAAGCGTAGTCTGGAGATCATTCATGATATCAGGATTCTTCCCCAAACTATCACTCAGGCTCATACTGCATGGGAGAACTTCACTTGCAGACTCGGGTGGAACAGCTACAGTGCAGACTGGGTTATTTTCGTCCCGTCTGTGATATAACTTTAGCATGTTGATGTGACAAAGTTGCTTGTTCTTTCTACGATCTGGTGTGGCGGTGACATAGTTGACATCATTGAGTTTCTTCTCCACGAAATAAGGACTACCAAACCCGGCTTGAAGAGGTTGCCCATGAACCGGTAGCAGAATCAAAACCTGATCTCCTGGCTGAAAGTGGCGTAACCTGGACTTCTTATCATACCAAGTCTTCATCTCCTGACCAGCTCCCAAATTCTCTCTCGCCAGCTGCAAAGCAGTGGACAGCCGCTCTTTGAACTTCATCACACACTCCAGCAGGTTGACGTCTGACAGCCAGCATTCCTTGAGTACCTCAAGGGGTCCCCCCACCTCATGGCCAAACAGTAGTTCAAAGGGTGAGAAGCCCAGTGATTCATTTGGAGATTCTCTTGCGGCAAATACAACGACTGGAAGACCTTTATCCCAGTCTTTCTGATGTTCCAAACAGTATTTCCTGAGCATCGATTTGAGTGTTTGATGATATCTCTCCAACGCTCCTTGGGTCTGGGGATGGTAAGCTGAAGAGGTGATCTGGGTGATGCCCAACTCTTTCAGAGACTGCTTGAAAACATTTGACATGAAATTACTTCCCCGGTTTGACCGTACCTCCTTGGGCAGACCAAACTTGGTGAAGAACCCTAGCATTTCCTTAACCATGTTCTTTGCTGAGATACTTCTAAGTGGAATGGCTTCAGAATAACGAGTAGCCATATCAATCAGGGTCAACTTATAAGAAAATCCTGAAGAAGTCTTAGGAAGAGGGCCCACAATATCCACCAACACACGGGTGAATGACACCTCAAAAGGAGGAATGGGAACTAGAGGTAAAATCTTTTCCGTCTGATTACACATCCCCACAACTTGACAGGTGTGACAAGACTTACAATACCAGGAAACATCTCTGAAGATACCTGGCCTGTAGAAGTGTTTCAAAATGCGTGCCACAGTCTTCCTCACTCCAAGGTGTCCTGCCAAACTGGAATCATGAGCCACTCTAATGATATCCTGCCTACAAACACGAGGGATGACAACTTGATGTACAACCTCCCATTCACAGTCGGCTGATGCCGTTGGGGGTCTCCACTTTCTCATAAGTACTCCTGACTTTATATAATAACAAGTAGAAGCACCAGGTGACTTCCCCACTGCAAGCAGAGTTAGCTAGACCTTTCAATTCAGGGTCAGCAACCTGCAGCTCAACCAACTCTTGACGAGACAAATTACCAACACTACTGGGTATTGCCTCATCTGGCGAGTGGTCCAAATTAGAAAGAAAAGTGTCAGCTAGGATAACATCATCATCATCATTATCCTCTAAGTCACCAGTAAGTTTAGACTTAGCCCTAGTGACAGCACATGCAGAGAACACATCAGGGACATCACAATCCTGGGTCGCAGTCACTGGTTCACTAGACAACTGAGGAGCTGGATTCACTTGACTGCCACCAATATCATTTCCAAGTCAGAAAGTTACACCTGACATTGGGAATGTCTCAACCAACCCAACCATAACGGTACCATTAACAAAACCAGACTCTAAATTCACTCTGCACAGAGGGAGAGAGAAGTAATTATTCCCTACACCTTGTAAGATTACAGTTTCATCAGAGGAATTAACATTAGAGCCTAAAACACTGGTCAGCATAAGGGATTGGCAAGCACCTGTATCACGATATATTTTAACTGATTTCCTGTCATTACTGTCCAGAGGACTGACAAAACCATCAGACAGGAAATTAGCACATGAACTCTTGAGAGTGTCACCCACATTACTGCTCAAAAGAGGAGCTTTATCATGAGAATTTAATTTACCCCTCAAAGCAGGTTCAGTTAACTCGATTAAAGAATTCTGGGAACTCTCAAGGGTGGACACTACACCAATTGACTGAATATTTAAAGACTTCTTTTTGTTCACATCACGCTGTCTCGTGAAACATTTCTCCGTAGTATGACGAAGCTTACTACAATAAGTACATTTACTTTTCTGAAATCTAGAGGTGGAGCGGGTATTTACTTCCTGAGAAACATCATCTTTATTCTGCTTCCTGTTACTTGTTCTCTGAGTAGAGGCAACGTACTCACTCTCAGCTTTCCTTTTTTCTTTAGAATATCTCTTGTGAGAACACATTCATCACCTAAAAGTGCAGCATCAGACAAATTGTCTATTCTTTTCTCATCAAGATATAGGCTTACATTTTTATTAATACACCTTTTGAAGTCCTCCAGCAAAATCATCTGCTTAAATTTATCAAATCAGAATTTATTCTTAGAATTTAACCACTGCTCTAACAGATCATCTTTGATTTTTGCATACTCAAAATGGGATTGCTTATCTTGCTTATAAGTTGTCCTAAATTTTACTCTATAGGCTTCAAGAACAAGCTCATAGGCCTTAAAAATCAAGCTCATAACTACATAATAATTATCAGATTGATCCTGAGGCAAAGATGCGTAAGTTATTTGAGCTTTACCGATGAGAACACTCTGTAGGAGTGCTGGCCAATATTTTTGGGCCAATTAAAACCTGTAGCTACCCTCTCAAACAACTGAAAATACTTTGTTAAATCAGATTCATTAAAAGGAGGGACAAGTGTTCATTCTTTGTTCTGTTTTCTGCATCACACACCGTTTGCACATATGCAAAAAAATCTTTGGCTTCGTCAAGAGTAGTAATAGACCATGAATTAATCACAGTCGCAAAATATCAAGCAATATCCTTATGATAATATCCTGAATATCCTGATAAGAGGTCGCCAAATTTATGTTACGGAACAAATAGAGATAATGAACACTTCAAGTGAGAATACTAAAATCACTACCGTCCCGCAAAGCCCAGGTTCAAAACAAAAGAGTTAGGTAAAATTACAGGTTAAAGTTTAATGCACAAACTATCAACTAAACATTCAGGACTCATAAGGGTAATGTAATGGCAAAACAGGTTGCATATATGCTAAATTGCAATAGACTCTATTAACAGAAATTTATCAAGAACAAATTTATCTAAGCCCTGATAAATGAGAGAACCGAATAATGCTCAGTTAAAGCAAGATATATTATTACAGATACAAAATAATATTAATAATGGCTTACATTAAGGACTTCATGAATCAGGAAAACCTTACTAGGCCTAGGAATCAACACCCTAGGCCATACAGTACAAGAAAAATGGTAACAACACTTACACTCAAATTATACAGCAGCTAGATGGCTAGAGACTTCCTGAGCACTCACAAAAATAATAATACACTATACAGGCGAGGACAGAGATGTGAACAAAATGAGGAGTAGATCTAAGTGGCAACTAATGCAGAGACTGAGCTCATTATATAGGGGCCGGCAGAGCTTGATTCAACTTGTAAGAAGGACGCGCAAATGAAGCCATAGGGGATAAAGAGTTGACAATCCTGCTCTGAACAACAGAAAGAACGACTTACTCTACTATAAGGGGGAGACGTGGGGAGTGAGGTATAACACGCAAGCCTGGTCACTATGGAAGCCACGTGGCGAATCTTGATCAAACATGCAGCATACTGTACATTAGAATTATACAAATGATGATGAAATCATAGGCTATGTAACACCTCCCCACAAAGAAAAAGAAATTTACAAAGGAAATTTCTTATTACTCTAAAACAAATTGTCTAAAGCCTAGATAAGCAATCTGCAATAACATTTTCTTTCCCCTTGACATGTTTATGTCTAATGAATACTTCTGAAGAAGTAGACTCCATCTTGTCAATCTCTGATTTTTATCTTTATACTTACTAAGGAATTTCAGTGGGTTATGATCGGTATAAATGACTATGGGGTCAAAACCAGAACACAAATAAAATGAAAAATGCTGTAAACCCAAAATCAAGGCCAAAAGCTTTTTCTCAATAGTTGGCTAGTTCTTTTGAGATGGAGTGATCTTCTTACTGTAATAAGATACAGGGTGTTCAATATCCTGATCATCCTCTTGCAGCAAAACAGCCCCAGCTCCTGTATCACTTGCGTCAACAGCCATCTTAAAAGGCTTAGCAAAATTTGGAGTAGCGAGCATTGGCTGACTTAATACGATAGCTTTAAGTTTACTGAAAGAGGATTCAGAGTTATCGGTCCAAACAAATTTAACTCCCTTTTTCAGTAGGTCTGTAAGTGGTGATACAAGAATTGAAAAGTTAAGAACAAATCTCCTGTAATAACCTACCATTCCCAAAAATCTTTGTAGCTCCTTCCTACTTTTAGGTCTGGGAAGATCACTTATAACCTGAACCTTAGCTGCTGGTGGTGCAACATGTCCATCACCAATTACGTACCCAAGGTACTGAACTTTAGCTTGACCAATCTCACACTTTGATAAGTTAGCTACAAGATTAGCCTGAACCAATCGCTCAAGAAATTTACTGACATGGCATAAGTGATCTTTCCAGTTGTCACTGAAGATTAATACATCATCAATATAAACAACACACCTTACCAAACCCTCTGTTACAACATGCATGAGCTTCTGAAAAGTGGCTGGTGCATTCTTCATACCATATGGCATTACAGAACATGCAAAAGTCTTTCCTAGTGCTACAAAACATGAGATCTTCCTAGCACGTTCAGTCATAGGTACTTGCCAGTATCCCTTTAACAAATCAAACTTACTTATGTACCTAGCCTTTCCGATCTTGTCTATGCAATCTTCCACGCGAGGGAGAGGGTAAGTGTCTGTTTTGCTTATCTGATTAACACGTCTGTAGTCGATGCAACGCCTCTGTGACCCACCTGCCTCAGGGACTAGAGTGACAGGAGAACTCCACTCGCCCTGACAGGGCTCAATCATCTTGTGGTCCAACAGGTAGCCAAGCTCCTTCTCTATGAGAGGAACTTTCACTGGGTTCATACGGTAAGGAGGCAGTTTAATTGGCTTTGCTTCTCCAACATCGACATCATGCATCAACACAGTGGTTCTTCCTGGAGTGGTACGGAACTTGCGGGAACTCCTGCAGTAATGCCGAAAACTCCTGCCTTTCCTCGGGAGCTAGATGAGAAAGCGTTGTCTGGGGATCATTCATGATATCAGGATTCTTCCCCAAACTATCACTCAGGCTCATACTGCATGGGAGAACTTCACTTGCAGACTCGCGTGGAACATCTACAGTGCAATCTGGGTTATTTTCGTCCCGTCTGTGATATAACTTTAGCATGTTGATGTGACAATGTTGCTTGTTCTTTCTACGATCTGGTGTGGCGGTGACATAGTTGACATCACTGAGTTTCTTCTCCACGAAATAAGGACCACCAAACCCGGCTTGAAGAGGTTGCCCATGC
The DNA here is from genome assembly GCF_032717465.1 of Coenobita brevimanus. Lineage (NCBI taxonomy): Eukaryota > Metazoa > Arthropoda > Malacostraca > Decapoda > Coenobitidae > Coenobita > Coenobita brevimanus. The sequence continues at coordinate 52,792,839 of NC_136954.1, read as the reverse complement.
ACCGGTAGCAGAATCAAAACCTGATCTCCTGGCTGAAAGTGGCATAACCTTGACTTCTTATCATACCAAGCCTTCATCTCCTGAGCAGCTCTCAAATTCTCTCTCGCCAGCTGCAAAGCAGTGGACAGCCGCTCTTTGAACTTCATCACACACTCCAGCAGGTTGACGTCATCTTCCTCCGACAGCCAGCATTCCTTGAGTACCTCAAGGGGTCCCCCCACCTCATGGCCAAACAATAGTTCAAAGGGTGAGAAGCCCAGTGATTCATTTGGAGATTCTCTTGCGGCAAATGCAACGAATGGAAGATCTTTATCCCAGTCTTCCTGATGTTCCAAACAGTATTTCCTGAGCATCGATTTGAATGTTTGATGATATCTCTCCAACGCTCCTTGGGTCTGGGGATGGTAAGCTGAAGACGTGATCTGGGTGATGCCCAACTCTTTCAGAGACTGCTTGAAAACATTTGACATGAAATTACTTCCCCAGTCTGACTGTACAGACGTCGGAATAAGTTCGTTTCCTTTTCCGTGTTTGTAACACTGCTCGATGGAGAGCTACCCCCTCCTCCTCCCTTCCTCATAGTCCCACACTCCCACCCAACCCCCCTACTTTTCTCTCCGACCCCATAACCCCACCAGGTACCCCCCATACTCTCGCTCACAGCCAGCTAGGGGTTTCTGTACTTCAAGCACCTCTCTAATTGGGTGCTTTCAAAGCTAGTATTCTGGTAGATGTCACCACCAATGAGACAAACACATTCCCCCCTCTGTTTAATAAGTATATTTTTCTTTGTTAAATATCTACACTGTTATGTGAAGCGGTGAATCATAGTAATGTCATATACTGTAATATAAATAATACAAATAGAACACGTATATATAACGTAGCGTGAATTGTTCATATTTATCATAAATGGAAATTAAAATATTATTGATGGACTATGATGGTAACTCATTTCAGTGGTCCTATATTATTTAACTTCTGCTACATTTAGTGCAAGTTAGGTTCTTAATACATAGTTTGTTCAGACTGTAAATTACGCCTAGTCTATATGTGGGCAGAAATTTAATGTTGAGTAAATACTAGGACTCAACATTATGCTCACTCCCTGCACCCATGCACAACACAAGACACGTGTTGCCACGGTTTGAGATGGCCGTGGTGTTGCCCAGTGCCCTCTCAGACTATCCAAAGCAATTACAGTACCTTACTTTGTCTAACCTAACCAGACCACAAGTAGCCTAGTCTAAATTGTATTATTTTAAGCATTAGCCCTAGTGCGTTTGTTTTGAAAACAAATCTCTCGTGAAGAAACTTAACACTGGACTGTCTTGTGCGCATGCGTGAAGAGAGTGAGCAAAATGTTGTGTCCCAGTATTTACTCAGCATTAAATTTCTGCCCACATATAGACTAAATGAGTCAAGATACCTACTAGGAATAATTTACGAGCTGAACAAACTATGTATTAAGAACCTAACTTGCACTAAATGTAGCAGACATTAAATAATGTAGGACCATCACATTCCATCAATATTATTTTAATTTCCGTTTATGACAAATATAAACAATTCACGCTACGTTATATATACGTGTTCTATTTGTATTATTTATATTACAGTATATGACATTACTATGATTCACGGTTTCACACAAGTGTAGATATTTAACAAAGAAATATATGCTTTTTAAACAACGCGGGGAATGTGTTTGTCCCAATGGTAGTGACATCTACCGGAATACTAGGCTTTTCAGAAGCACCCCATTACGTCTAGTCCAAACAACTAATAAAGAAATAGTACAGTATATATCATAAACCAAGTTAGGAAAAGGTTTACCACACTGTGTGTGTGTGTGTGTGTGTGTGTGTGTGTGTGAGAGAGAGAGAGAGAGAGAGAGAGAGAGAGAGAGAGAGAGAGAGAGAAAGAGAGGATAAATCTACTGTTAATAAATGTTGCAGTAGTAGACACCTCTTTTACACACACACACACACACACACACACACACACACACACACACACACACACACACACACACACACAGAATAAATCTACTGTTAATAAATGTTGCAGTAGTAGACACCTCTTTTACACGCACACAGAATAAATCTGTTGTGATTAAATGTTGCGGTAGTAGACACCTCTTTCACACACACACACACACACACACACACACACACACACACACACACACACACACACACACACACAGAGTGAGAGAGAGGAGTTGCAAGGAAATGTTAGGATCTTAATGACTATGCAGCCAATACCGTGGAGATACTTCTTGTTTGCCTGGGAATGCATATCCAGTTCACATTCATTCTAGTGTGCCTTAAACTTCTCTATTGTATACAACGTCCATGTTGAGTCAGTTCCATTTGGAGCAGATCTTGCCCGTGAAAAAGTTTTCACGTAATTCTGCTGGTAAATTTTCTCAAATACGGTTTCCAACCATGGTTGTGTGCCGAGTCCGTGTTAAGAGTAAGCAACTTTGTATGTAATGATTGTGAAACCCATTCAGATTTTAAACACTTCAATGAGCTGACCTCGTAGTCTACGAGTTTGTACTAAAAAAGTTCCACAACCCTCAGGCGAACCTGATACCTTAGTCTCCTGAACCCTTTTTAAATCGACGTATGTTTCAAGCGACCAAAATTCCACAGCAACTCAGGAAGTGGCCGTATTAAGGAGATATAGACTGTGAGAACAATCTCTTTGTTCCCAGAGAGAGAGACAGACAGACAGACAGACTTGGAATGGTAAGAACAATCAGGAGAAATGCTGATAAGAAAAGTGAGAAGAGAAACTGAAGCAGAGAAGAGGAAAACACGCAGGTTAAAAAATGGAACTGTTATAGAAGTGACACAGGGACGGAAGCAGACACACACACACACACACACACACACACAACACACACACACACACACACACACACACACAGTTTCTGAATATTTGTCGACCTATCTGTCTGTGCCTGGCCGTGTACTACCCCTCGCCCTCCCCCCCTGATCTCTCTCTCTCTGGATCCTCTGTCTCACCCCCAGTTTCCTTTTCCCTTCTTCCTCTTTCTTTATAGCTCTCTGCTCAGTCCCTACCTTCCTCCCTCTCGCCTTTCCTTCGTCTGTCTCCTCCTTTGTCACTCCCTCCTTACCTCACTCTTCTTCCTCCCTGTGTCACAACTTTCATTTGTCTCATGTGTTACCTTTTTTTCCCTATTACTCTCTCCGTATTTCTTTACTTGTACTAAACCCATTTCCTTCACTGCTTTGTTTCCCCATTAATAAGTGCATGCTCTTTTTTCTCTCTCCTCTCTCCGTCTCTCCCTGTCACCCGAAATCTCTTCTTTCATTCCGCTCTTCCCACTGTCTTTCCCTCCCTTCCTCCCTCCCTCCCTCTCCCTCCCCTTGTCTTCCCTTCTTAACATCCCCCTCCCTTTTCTTGCCCTAATAATTAACCTGTTTTCTTCCCACCAGTAATCTGTACTTTCTGCAGATTTCGCTAATTTCTCTATTTCTCTCCCTCCCTTTTCACTTGAATGTCATTCGTTCTACTCAGCCTCAATGCTTTCGTCTTATCCTGCTTAGTTCTTTCCCTGCGTCCTTGCCAAAATAAAACATTTTCTTCCTCCTCCCCGTTACCTTGTCTTCTTTTCTAATTTTTCTCACATCGTTCTCAGTGTTCCGTTCCGTAGCTCGCTTTCCCACTTTCTCCTTTTTGTTATCCCTATTTCTTTGTTAGCTCCATTCCAATTTTCTCTCAGCTGTCTCCCCTTTTGTCTCTCCTTCCTGTCTCCCAGCCTTCCGATTCACATCACCCTTTTCTCTTTTCCCTTTCACACTGCTTGTATCTCATTTCACCTCTGTCTCTTCTTCTCACTCTCTGTTTCTTAACTCTCGTTGTTCTCTCCTTGCCTCTCCTCTTTTTACTTTCTCCGTAAATGCACTCTCATTTCTCATTATTCCACTCACTCTCCCTCTCCGCCTGTCGCCCCCTGTCTATTAACTCTCTCTCTCTCTCTCTCTCTCTCTCTCTCTCTCTCTCTCTCTCTCTCTCTCTCTCTCTCTCTCTCTCTCTCTCTCTCTCTCTCTCTCTCTCTCTCTAAGTGCAGTAAATTTTTCCTAACTTGGTTTATGTATATACTGTGCTATTTCTTTATTAGTTGTTCGGACTACACGTAATTTGACAGGTGCTTGAAGCACAGAAACCTCTAGCTGGCTGTGAGCGAGAGCATGGAAGGTACCGGGTGAGGTTATGGGGTCGGAGAGAAAAGTGGGGGGGTTGGGTGGGAGTTTGGGACAATGAGGAAGGGAGGAGGAGGGGGGAGTTCTCCATCGAGCAGTGTTACAAACGCCTTAGTCCACAGAAAAGGAAACGAACTTATTCCGACGTCTATACCTCCTTGGGCACACCAAACTTCGTGAAGAACCCTAGCATTTCCTTAACCACGTTCTTTGCTGAGATATTACTAAGTGGAATGGCTTCAGGATAACGAGTAGCCATATGAATCAGGGTCAACACATAAGAAAATCCTGAAGAAGTCTTAGGAAGAGGGCCCACAATATCCAACAACACACTGGTGAATGGCGCCTCAAAAGGAGGAATGGGAACTAGAGGTGCAACCTTTTCAGTCTGATTACACTTCCCCACAACGTGACAGGTGTGACAAGACTTACAAAACCAGGAAACATCTCTGAAGATACCTGGCCAGTAGAAGTGTTTCAAATTGCGTCTTCCTCACTCAGAGGTGTCCTGCCAAACTGGAATCATGAGCCACTCTAATGATATCCTGCCTACAAACACGAGGGATGACAACTTGATGTACAACCTCCCATTCACAGTCGGCTGATGCCGTTGGGGGTCTCCACTTTCTCATAAGTACTCCTGACTTTATATAATAACAAATAGAAGCACCAGCTGACTCTTCCTCACTGCAAGCAGAGTTAGCTAGACCTTTCAACTCATGGTCAGCAACCTGTAACTCAACCAACTCTTGACCAGACAAATTATCAACACTACGGGGTACTACCTCATCTGGTGAGTGGTCCAAATTAGCAAGAAAAGTGTCAGCTAGGATAACATCATCATCATTATCCTCTAAGTCACCAGTAACTTTAGACTTAGCCCTAGCGTCAGCACATGCAGAGAACACATTAGGGACATCACAATCCTGGGTCGCAGTCACTGGTTCACTAGACAACTGCGGAGCTGGATTCACTTGACTTCCACCAATATCATTTCCAAGTAAGAAAGTTACACCTGACATTGAGAGTGTCTCAACCAACCCAACCATAACGGAACCATTAACAAAACCAGACTCTAAATTCACTCTGCACAGAGGGACAGAGAAGTAATTATTCCCTACACCTTGTAAGATTACAGTTTCATCAGAGGAATTAACATTAGAGCCTAGAACACTGGTCAGCATAAGGGATTGGCAAGCACCTGTATCACGATATATTTTAACTGATTTCCTGTCATTACTGTCCAGAGGACTGACAAAACCATCAGACAGGAAATTAGCACATGAACTCTTGAGAGTGTCACCCACGTTACTGCTCAAAAGAGGAGCTTCATGAGAATTTAATTTACCCCTCAAAGCAGGTTCAGTTAACTCGGTTAAAGAATTCTGGGAACGCTCAAGGGTGGACACTAGACCAATTGACTGAATATTTAAAGACTCCTTTTTGTTCACATCACGCTGTTTCCTGAAACATTTCTCCGTAGTATGACGAAGCTTACTACAATAAGTACATTTACTTATCTGAAATCTAGAGGTGGAGCTGGTATTTACTTCCTGAGAAACATCATCTTTATTCTCTTTCCTGTTACCTGTACTCTGAGTAGAGGCAACGTACTTAATCTCAGCTTTCCTTTTTTCTTTAGAATATCTCTTGTGAGTGAGAACATATTCATCAGCTAAAACTGCAGCATCAGGCAAATTATTCTTTTCTCATCAAGATATAGGCTTACATCTTTATTAATACACCTTTTGAAGTCCTCCAGCAAAATCATCTGCATAAATTTATCAAAATCAGAATTTATACTTAGAATTTTTACCACTGCTCTAACAGATCTTTGATTTTTGCATACTCAACATGGGATTGCTTATCTTGCTTATAAGTTGTCCTAAATTTTACTCTATAGGCTTCAGGAACACGCTCGTAGGCCTTAAGAATCAAGCTCTTAACTACAACATAATTATCAGATTGATCCTGAGGCAAAGATGCATAAGTTACTTGAGCTTTACCGGTGAGAACACTCTGTAGGAGTACTGGCCACTAATTTTTGGGCCAATTAAAACCTGTAGCTACCCTCTCAAACAACTGAAAATACTTTGTTAAATTAGATTCATTAAAAGGAGGGACAAGTTTAACATTTTTAGCCACATCAAAATCATCAGAGCTAGATGATCCAGTTCCACCTTGTTTCATGCGATACTCATGGTCT
>NC_136954.1:52700957-52786295 GCF_032717465.1 Coenobita brevimanus | reverse complement strand
TGCATTTTGTTCTTGTACTGTATAGCATAAGTTGTTAATTTGTATGCCTAGTGAGGTTTTTGTAATTCATGTAAGGTTCTTATTGTTAGCCATTGTTCATAATAGTTTGTATCTGTAATAATTTATCTTGCATTAACTGAGCATTACCCAGTGTATTTTCATTTTATCAGGGCTGACTTAGGTAAATTTACTCTTGCTAATTTCGTGTTAATAGAGGCTATTGCAGTTAACCATATATTTAACCTGTTTTTTGCCATTACATTATCCTTATGAGTCCTGAATGTTTTGTTGTTAGTTTGAGTATTAAACTTTAACTTGTAATTTTACCTAACTCTTTTGTTTTGAACCTGGAACTTTACGGGACAGTAGTGATTTTTAGTATTCTCACTTAAAGTGTACATTATCTTTAGCTGTTCCGTAAGAATATATATATATATATATATATATATATATATATATATATATATATATATATATATATATATATATATATATATATATATATATATCACTTAGTAATCGACTCAGTACAGATAATTGAAGAAGGTATATGTACGTAAGTTTGTATATAAATGAAGTGGTACTTCTTAAACTACTAGAAAGAGTAAAAAGGTAAAGGGTAAAATAACTTATGGCGGGTGGTCGGAGTCAGTTGTGTTTGCAAACTTAGGGTGTCATGTCAACTCATCCTTACAACACTAATCCTTCTGCTTACACTGTTTATCTTTTCTCTCCATTGGGCTCCTCCGATCACAGCCTTATTACCTTAACCTGTCCTATTGCTCTGGCACGGCCTGTGGACCCTCCAAAGGAACGTCGTCTGTGGTACTTTGGAGCTGCGGATTGGGAGGCCCTCAGACAGTACTTCTTTGATTTTCCCTGGAATGATTATTGTGTCCATGGCCAGGAGCCATCTGAGTTTGCCTTGCGCATTACAGAGGTTGTTCTCTCGGTCATGGAAGCATACATTCCTTTCTCATATCCTTTGACTAATGCAAGAAAGCCTTGGTTTAATCACGCTTGTTTTAATGCTGTCAGCAACAAGGAGTGAGCCTATAAAAGGTACTAGAGCCAACCAACCTCTGAATCACATCTTTTTTATGTTTCTGCCCGGAATCATACTAAGTCTGTTCTTCGCTCTGCTAAAAATAATTTCATTCGTACTACATGCTCTCAGCTCTCTAACTCGAATTCTTCCCGCTCCTTCTAGCACCTCTCCAGAAACCTTTCTAATAACTTTCCCTCATCATCCTTCCCTCCTCTTGTCTACTCCGATGGCTCTGTAGCTATTTCTTCTACTGATAAACCAGATCTCTTCGCTCAGACTTTCTCCTCCAATTCCACCTTAGACGATTCCGGTGCTGTTCCTCCATCACTTCCCCCCTCTGACTTCCTCATGGCTGACATCAAAATTTCTTCACATGATGTACTTTCTGATATCACTGGCCTCAGTACTAACAAGGCATATGGGCCTGATAGGGTCCCTCCTGTTGTCCTCAAGAAGTGTGCTTCTCTGCTTACACCCTGTCTAGGTAAACACTTTCGCCTTTGTCTGTCAACTTGTGTCTTTCCTTCTTGCTGGAAGTTTGCCCTCATTCAGCCAGTCCCAAAGAAGGGTGACCATTCCCAACCCTCTAACTATTGTCCTGTTGTTTTAATATCCTGTTTCTGAAAAGTTTTCGAATCTGTTCTTAATAGAAAAATTTTAAAGCATCTCCTATCACAACTTTCTTTCTGATCATCAGAATTGGTTCCGTCAGGGACGCTCCTCTGGAGATCTTCTCACCTACCTTTCAGACTCCTGGTCATCCTCCTTTCGGGACTTTGGCGAAAGCTTTGCCATTGTACTTGACATCTCAAAGGCTTTCGATAGAGTCTGGTATGAATCTTTAATTTCCAAATTGCCCTCTTACGGTTTGTATCCTTTTATCTTGCCTCTAGCTTCCTTTCTGGTCGTTCTATAGCCACTGTTGTAGACGGCCATCGTTCTTCTCCTAGATATATAGACAGTAGTGTTCCTCAGGGCTCTGTCCTATCACCAACTCTCTTTTATTCATCAATGATCATCTAACCTGCACATCTAACCCTATCGACTCGTACGCTGATGATTCCACCCTTCAACTTTCCATTCGATTCCCACAACGTCCGTCTCAGCAGTTACTTCAACAAACAAGGAATGAGGTTACGGCACACCGAATGTCTGACTTGGCTCGTATCTCTGACTGGGGCAAAAATAATCTGGTTGTTTTAAATGCATCAAAGACTCAGTTTTTGCACCTATCAACCCGACAAAATCTTCAACAGGTATACCCACTAATGTTTAATAATATTCATCTTAATTCTGCATCATCCTTGAATATGCTTGGGGTTTCATTCACTCGGGACTTATCTTGGAAAGATCATATTACATCCCTTATTTGCTCCTGTGTAGAGTACAAGTTTCATGTGTCGGGAGGCTTCCCACATACAGCTCTTCTCAATAGGGTGGAGTCAAAGGCTCCTCCTCTTACTGGCTCCCTTCAACCTCTGTCTCTCTTCAACCTCTGTCTCTTCGCCGCACTGTTGCATCTTTATCTCGTTTCTATCGCTACTTCAATGGTCACTGTTCCTCTGAACAGTCTGCATACATTGCTCCACCTCTACGACGGGCGCGTAGCACCCGTCTAGCAGCAAACTCACCCCTTTTCTGTCCAACTCTCTAATGCAAGAGTTAGCCGTTACTCCCAGTCCTTCATTTATGCAACAGGTCAACTCTGGAACTGTCTCCCTTTGTCTGTGTTTCCTGCTTCCTATGATCTCCAGTCTTTCAAACGCAGTGTGTCCAGGCATCTCGAAATGAATGGATCTTGAATTTGGCTCTCTCTTGTATTTTGTTTTTCTCTTGCAAGGAACAGTTTTGCGGGCTCGTTGCCTTTGGTTCCTTCTTCCCCACTTAAAGCAAAAGAAAAAAAAACCTGTTCTGTCTCCAGTTTCCCCTGTATATGACTGGTTGAGACATGTGTGTACGGACATTTGGTGATTTCCACACCTGTGGAGTTTTTCATCACGCGTCATATTATGCTGTGTGCAAAATTCCCTAGCTAGAATCTGCACTACTGTTTCCTCCAGCCCTCCCTAGCTTAGGCGCGACTTTCTTCAAACATCTATATTATATATTAACAGTGTATATGTCACTAGCTATTGTGTGTTATGATATATTACTGTCCTGACAGAAAGTGAGCACATGGATTTCAAAGAAATCGGCATACATATCGGAGGATAGTTTTCATGTTTTCTCAGGAAGCAAATTTTCATATGAGAGCAACAAACTCATTCTTTTCATTTTAGTACACAGACTGCTCAGGTCAGATGATGAAAATGATAAATGACTGTGCGACAAAATGAAATCAGTCACAGAAAACAAGGACGGCATTGTTTTAGGGAAGTTTAAGAATCAGAATATTAGCCGGAAAAATTCGTGTCCAGACAAAGAAGAGAGAAGAGTGTTAGAACTGGCAGATGATATATTTTAATAATCTTTAATTTTCAAAGTTTTTTATTGTTCTGAACTTTCAACCCATTTTTGGCAAAACTTGATTGCTTAAACAAAAACATTAATTAGAACGAAGATAAGTGCCAATAAACAATAAGAATGTGCTATGGCCCCCCCAAAAAAGGTCGTTTACCATTATTGCACCACAAAACCGCTGTTTTCACCAATTCCTGAGCGCCCAGGAACACTTTCATCACTATCACCAGCAAGACGTGACATTGTTACCCCGGTAATCACACGCGAAAGTCCATGAAAGTGGCAGAAGATCGCTGTAAAACAGCGAGAATTCCTGTTTGCGTGCTGCAGAGCACTAAGGTAGGGACTTACGAATAGGGTGGCACTAACTCCAGCCAAACATACCGTCACGTACGGCCAGCCAGTCAGTAAGTAGGGATAGTGGCCCGGCTATATTCTCAATGGCCGCCACCTACACATGCTCACGGGCACACAGCCGGCACGCAGCCCAGCTCCTGGGCGAGTGGCGAATAGCTAGCATAAGGACGATGTAAGTACAATACTTTTTTGAAGGATTTTCAATCATACTTCCAGTGGCGGAAGATGTTCTCATCCAAGGCCATATGATAGAGTATCGATGAAAATAATGTTATTCAACAAAAACGCTTTTTCCGAACTGTGGTTTGTGAACCCTTTTCGTCGCACTACCCCACACATTACCACTTATTGGCACACGACAGGACAACCACACGCTAACAAACCACATAGAATCACACACATACACCACACGCAACCACGCATTGGCACACCACGCTACCACACACTGAGACAAAAAGCCAATACCACATTGACACCACACACAACCACACGCCGACAAATCACAGCACCACCACACACTGACACCACACAGAACCAAACACTGACACCACACAACCACGCACTGACACACCACAACCAGACACTGACCCACCACACACAGCCACACACTGACGCCTGTTACGGAACAGAGACAGATAATGAACACTTCAAGAGAGAATACTAAAATCACTACTGTCCCGCAAAGTTCCAGGTACAAAACAAAAGATTTAGGTTAAATTACAAGTTAAAGTTTGTTCAAACTAACAACTAAACATTCAGGACTCATAAGGATAATGTAATGGCAAAAAGGGTTACATATATGGTTAACTGCAATAGACTCTATTAACACGAATTTAGCAAGAGCAAATTTATCTAAGTCAGCCCTGATAAAATGAGAAAACCAGATAATGCTCAGTTAAAGTAAGATATAACAGAATGAGGAGTAGATTTAAGTGCCAACTAATGCAGAGACTGAGCTCATTATATAGAGGGCCGGCAGAGCTTGATTTAACTTGAAAGAAGGACGCGCAAATGAAGGCATAGAGGATGAAGACTTGACACTCCTGCTCTGAACAACAGAAAGAACGACTTACTCTACTATAAGGGGGAGAAGGGGGGAGTGAGGTAGAACACGCAAGCCTGGTCACTATGGAAGCCACGTGGCGAATCGTGATCAAACATGCAGCATACTGTACATTAGAATTATACAAAGGATGATGAAATCATAGGCTATGTAACACCTCCCCACAGAGAAAAAGAAATTTACAAAGGAAATTTCTTATTACTCTAAAACAATCAGTCTAAAGTCTAGATAAGCAATCTGCAATAACATTTTCTTTACCCTTGACATGTTGTATGTCCAATGAATACTCCTGAAGAAGTAGACTCCATCTTGTCAATCTCTGATTTATATCTTTAAACTTACTAAGGAATTTCAGTGGGTTATGATCGGTATAAATGACTATGGGGTCAAAACCAGAACACAAATAAAATGAAGAATACTGTAAACCCAAAATCAAGGCCAAAAGCTCTTTCTCAATAGCTCAGTAGTTCTTTTGAGGTGGAGTGAACTTCTTACTGTAATAAGATACAGGGTGTTCAATACCCTGATCATCCTCTTGCAGCAAAATAGCCCCAGCTCCTGTATCACTTGCGTCAACAGCCATCTTAAAAGGCTTAGCAAAATTTGAAGTAGCGAGCACTGGCTGACTTAATACTGAAAGAGGATTCACAGTTATCGGTCCAGACAAATTTAACTCCCTTTTTCAGTAGGTCTCTAAATGGTGATACAAGAATTGAAAAGTTAAGAACAAATCTCCGGTAATAACCTACCATTCCCAAAAATCTTTGTAGCTCTTTCCTACTTTTAGGTCTGGGAAGATCACTTATAACCTGAACCTTAGCTCCTGGTGGTGCAACGTGTCCATCACCAATTACGTACCCAAGGTACTGAACTTTAGCTTGACCAAATTCACACTTTGATAAATTAGCTACAAAATTAGCCTGAACCAAACGCTCAAGAAATTTACTGACATGGCATAGGTGATCTTTCCAGTTGTCACTGAAGATTAATACCTCATCAATATAAACAACACACCCTGCCAAACCCTCTGTTACAACATTCATATGCTTCTGAAAAGTGGCTGGTGCATTCTTCATACCATATTGCATTACAGAACATGCAAAAGTCTTCCTAGTGTTACAAAACATGAGATCTCCCTAGCATGTTCAGTCATAGGTACTTGCCAGTATCCCTTTAACAAATCAAACTTACTTATGTACCTAGCCTTTCCTATCTTGTCTATGCAATCTTCCACGCGAGGGAGAGGGTAAGTGTCTGTTTTGGTTACCTGATTAACACGTCTGTAGTCGAAGAAAAGTCGCTGTGACCCACCTGGCTTAGGGACTAGAGTGACAGGAGAACTCCACTCGCTCTGACAGGGCTCAATCATCTTGTGGTCCAACAGGTAGCCAAGCTCCTTATCGATGAGAGGAACTTTCACTGGGTTCACACGGTAAGGAGGCAGTTTAATTGGCTTTGCGTCTCCAACATCGACATCATGCATCAACACAGTGGTTCTTCCTGGAGTGGCACGGAACACTTGAAGGAACTCCTGCAGTAATGCCGAAAACTCCTGCCTTTCCTCGGGAGCTACATGAGAAAGCGTAGTCTGGAGATCATTCATGATATCAGGATTCTTCCCCAAACTATCACTCAGGCTCATACTGCATGGGAGAACTTCACTTGCAGACTCGGGTGGAACAGCCTACAGTGCAGACTGGGTTATTTTCGTCCCGTCTGTGATATAACTTTAGCATGTTGATGTGACAAAGTTGCTTCTTCTTTCTACGATCTGGTGTGGCAGTGACATAGTTGACATCACTGAGTTTCTTCTCCACGAAATGAGGACCACCAAACCCGGCTTGAAGAGGTTGCCCATGAACCGGTAGCAGAATCAAAACCTGATCTCCTGGCTGAAAGTGGCGTAACCTTGACTTCTTATCATACCAAGTCTTCATCTCCTGAGCAGCTCTCAAATTCTCTCTCGCCAGCTGCAAAGCAGTGGACAGCCGCTCTTTGAACTTCATCACACACTCCAGCAGGTTGACGTCCGACAGCCAGCATTCCTTGAGTACCTCAAGGGGTCCCCCCACCTCATGGCCAAACAGTAGTTCAAAGGGTGAGAAGCCCAGTGATTCATTTGGAGATTCTCTTGCGGCAAATACAACGACTGGAAGACCTTTATCCCAGTCTTTCTGATGTTCCAAACAGTATTTCCTGAGCATCGATTTGAGTGTTTGATGATATCTCTCCAACGCTCCTTGGGTCTGGGGATGGTAAGCTGAAGACGTGATCTGGGTGATGCCCAACTCTTTCAGAGACTGCTTGAAAACATTTGACATGAAATTACTTCCCCGGTCTGACCATACCTCCTTGGGCAGACCAAACTTGGTGAAGAACCCTAGCATTTCCTTAACCATGTTCTTTGCTGAGATACTTCTAAGTGGAATGGCATCAGAATAATGAGTAGCCATATCAACCAGGGTCAACTTATAAGAAAATCCTGAAGAAGTCTTAGGAAGAGGGCCCACAATATCCACCAACACACGGGTGAATGGCACCTCAAAAGGAGGAATTTGAACTAGAGGTAAAACCTTTTCGGTCTGATTACACATCCCCACAACTTGACAGGTGTGACAAGACTTACAATACCAGGAAACATCTCTGAAGATACCTGGCCAGTAGAAGTGTTTCAAAATGCGTGCCACAGTCTTCCTCACTCCAAGGTGTCCTGCCAAACTGGAATCATGAGCCACTCTAATGATATCCTGCCTACAAACACGAGGGATGACAACTTGATGTACAACCTCCCAATCACAGTCGGCTGATGCCGTTGTGGGTCTCCACTTTCTCATAAGTACTCCTGACTTTATATAATAACAAGTAGAAGCCCCAGGTGACTCTTCCCCACTGCAAGCAGAGTTAGCTAGACCTTTCAATTCAGGGTCAGCAACCTGCAACTCAACCAACTCTTGACGAGACAAATTATCAACACTAAGGGATACTGCCTCATCTGGTGAGTGGTCCAAATTAGCAAGAAAAGTGTCAGCTAGGATAACGTCGTCATCATCATTATCCTCTAAGTCACCAGTAAGTTTAGACTTAGCCCTAGTGACAGCACATGCAGAGAACACATCAGGGACATCACAATCCTGGGTCGCAGCCACTGGTTCACTAGACAACTGAGGAGCTGGACACACTTGACTTCCACCAATATCATTTCCAAGTAAGAAAGTTACACCTGACATTGGGAGTGTCTCAACCAACCCAACCATAACGGAACCATTAACAAAACCAGACTCTAAATTCACTCTGCACAGAGGGACAGAGAAGTAATTATTCCCTACACCTTGTAAGATTACAGTTTCATCAGAGGAATTAACATTAGAGCCTAGAACACTGGTCAGCATAAGGGATTGGCAAGCACCTGTATCACGATATATTTGAACTGATTTCCTGTCATTACCATCCAGAGGACTGACAAAACCATCAGACAGGAAATTAGCACATGAACTCTTGAGAGTGTCACCCACGTTACTGCTCAAAAGAGGAGCTCCATCATGAGAATTTAAGTTACCCCTCAAAGCAGGTTCAGTTAACTCATTTAAAGAATTCTGGGAACTCTCAAGAGTGGACACTAGACCAATTGACTGAATATTTAAAGACTCCTTTTTGTTCACATCACGCTGTCTCCTGAAACATCTCTCCGTAGTATGACCAAGCTTACTACAATAAGTACATTTACTTTTCTGAAATCTAGAGGTGAAGCTGGTATTTACTTCCTGAGAAACATCATCCTTATTCTCTTTCCTGTTACCTGTACTCTGAGTAGAGGCAACGTACTTACTCTCAGCTTTCCCTTCTCTAGAATATCTCTTGTGAGTGAGAACACATTCATCAGCTAAAACTGCAGCATCAGACAAATTATCTATTCTTTTCTCATCAAGATATAGGCTTACATCTTTACTAATACACCTTTTGAAGTCCTCCAGCAAAATCATCTGCTTAAATTTGTCAAAATCAGAATCCACATTCTTAGAATTTAACCACTGCTCTAACAGATCTTCTTTGATTTTTGCATACTCAACATGGGATTGCTTATCTTGCTTGTAAGTTGTCCTAAATTTTACTCTATAGGCTTCAGGAACAAGCTCATAGGCCTTAAGAATCAAGCTCTTAACTACATCATAATTATCAGATTGATCCTGAGGCAAAGATGCATAAGTTACTTGAGCTTTACCGGTGAGAACACTCTGTAGGAGTACTGGCCAATACTGTTTGGGCCAATTAAAACCTGTAGCTACACTCTCAAACAACTGAAAATACTTTGTTAAATCAGATTCATTAAAAGGAGGGACAAGTTTAACATTTTTAGCCACATCAAAATCATCATAGCTAGATGATCCAGTTCCACATTGGTTCATGCGATACTCATGGTCTGCCTGAATCCTAGCAAGTTCAACTTGTGCCTCAGCCTCCTTAGCACGAGACTCCTGCAGGGCTAGCTGTAACTTAGCTAATTCAATCTGCATTTGCTCATTTGGAGGAGTTACATTAAACAAGCTTTCGTTAATCATGTCAACAATTTGATCTCTAGAATGATGAGAGCGAATAGCAATTCCCAATTGTTGAGCAACAAGCTTAAGTTCATTATTTGTTCTGTTTTCTACATCACACACTGTTTGCACATTTGACAAAAAATCTTTGGCTTCATCAGGTGTAGTAATAGTAGACATAATTAATAAGTAACAGTCACAAAATATCAAGCAATATCCTTATGATAATATCCTGAATATCCTGATATGAGGTCGCCAAATTTATGTTACGGAACAGAGAAAGATAATGTACCCTTTAAGTGAGAATACTAAAAATCACCACTGTCCCGCAAAGTTCCAGGTTCAAACAAAAGAGTTAGGTAAAATTACAAGTTAAAGTTTAATGCTCAAACTAACAACAAAACATTCAGGACTCATAAGGATAATGTAATGGCAAATAAACAGGTTAAATATATGGTTAACTGCAATAGCCTCTATTAACACGAAATTAGCAAGAGTAAATTTATCTAAGTCAGCCCTGATAAAATGAGATACCAGATAATACTCAGTGAATGCCAGATAAATTATTACAGATACAAACTATTATCAAAAATGACTGACATAAATCCCAACATTAATCAAAAACCCCACTAGGCCTAAGAATTAACCTTATGCTACACAGTACAAGAAAAAATGCAATAACACTTATACTCAAATTACACACAGCTGCTAGATGTTTGGAGATTTCTTAAGCACTCACAATAATAATATCTGTACAGGGGAGGACAGAGATGTGAACAAAATGAGGAGCAGATCTAAGTGGCAATGATGCAGAGACTGAGCTCATTATATAGGGGCCGGCAGAGCTTGATACAACTTGTAAGAAGGACGCGCTAATGAAGCCATGGGGACAAAGAGTTGACAGTCCTGCTCTGAACTCCAGAAATGACGACTTACTCTACTATAACGGCAGAAGGGGGGAACTGAGGCAGAACACGCTCGTGATCAAACATGCAGCATACTGTGCGTTAAAATTACACAAAGGATGATGAAATCATAGGCTATGTAACACTATATATATATATATATATATATATATATATATATATATATCTATATATATATATATATATATATATATATATATTGTTACGGAACAGAGAGAGATACTGAACACTTCCAGTGAGAATTCTAAAATCACTCTGTCCTGCAAAGTTCCAGGTTCAAAACAAAAGAGTTAGGTAAAATTACAAGGTAAAGTTTAATGCTCAAACTAACAACTAAACATTCAGGACTCATAAGGATAATGTAATGGCAAAAAAGGTTACATATATGGTTAACTGCAATAGCCGCTATTAACACGAATTTAGCAAGAACAAACTTGTCTAGGTCAGCCCTGATAAATGAGAGAACCGAATAACGCTCAGTTAAAGCAAGATATATTATTACAGATACAAATTAATATTAATAATGGCTTACATTAAGGACTTCATGAATCAGGAAAACCTTACTAGGCCTAGGAATCAACACCCTAGGCCATACAGTACAAGAAAAATGGTAACAACACTTACACTCAAATTATACAGCAGCTAGATGGCTGGAGACTTCCTGAGCACTCACAAAAATAATAATACACTATACAGGGGAGGACAGAGATGTGAACAAAATGAGGAGTAGATCTAAGTGGCAACTAATACAGAGACTGAGCTCATTATATAGGGGCCGGCAGAGCTTGATTCAACTTGTAAGAAGGACGCGCAAATGAAGCCATAGGTGATAAAGAGTTGACAATCCTGCTCTGAACAACAGAAAGAACGACTTACTCTACTATAAGGGGGAGACGTGGGGAGTGAGGTATAACACACAAGCCTGGTCACTATGGAAGCCACGTGGCGAATCGTGATCAAACATACAGCATACTGTACATTAGAATTATACAAAGGATGATGAAATCATAGGCTATGTAACATCTCCCCACAAAGAAAAAGAAATTTCCAAAGAAAATTTCTTATTACTCTAAAACAAATTGTCTAAAGCCTAGATAAGCAATCTGCAATAACATTTTCTTTCCCCTTGACATGTTTATGTCTAATGAATACTCTTGAAGAAGTAGACTCCATCTTGTCAATCTCTCATTTTTATCTTTAAAGTTACTAAGGAATTTCAGTGGGTTATGATCGATTTAAATGACTATGGGGTCAATACCAGAACAAAAATAAAATGAAAAATGCTGTAAACCCAAAATGAAGGCCAAAAGCTTTTTCTCAATAGTTGGCTAGTTCTTTTGAGGTGGAGTGAACTTCTTACTGTAATAAGATACAGGGTGTTCAATATCCTGATCATCCTCTTGCAGCAAAACAGCCCCAGCTCCTGTATCACTTGCGTCAACAGCCATCTTAAAAGGCTTAGCAAAATTTGGAGTAGCGAGCATTGGCTGACTTATAGGATTCAGAGTTATCGGTCCAAACAAATTTAACTCCCTTTTTCAGTAGGTCTGTAAGTGGTGATACAAGAATTGAAAAGTTAAGAACAAATCTCCTGTAATAACCTACCATTCCCAAAAATCTTTGTAGCTCCTTCCTACTTTTAGGTCTGGGAAGATCACTTATAACCTGAACCTTAGCTGCTGGTGGTGCAACATGTCCATCACCAATTACGTACCCAAGGTACTGAACTTTAGCTTGACCAATCTCACACTTTGATAAATTAGCTACAAGATTAGCCTGAACCAATCGCTCAAGAAATTTACTGACATGGCATAGGTGATCTTTCCAGTTGTCACTGAAGATTAATACATCATCAATATAAACAACACACCTTACCAAACCCTCTGTTACAACATGCATGAGCTTCTGAAAAGTGGCTGGTGCATTCTTCATACCATATGGCATTACAGAACATGCAAAAGTCTTTCCTAGTGCTACAAAACATGAGATCTCCCTAGCACGTTCAGTCATAGGTACTTGCCAGTATCCCTTTAACAAATCAAATTTACTTATGTACCTAGCCTTTCCGATCTTGTCTATGCAATCTTCCACGCGAGGGAGAGGGTAAGTGTCTGTTTTGCTTATCTGATTAACACGTCTGTAGTCGATGGAACGCCTCTGTGACCCACCTGCCTCAGGGACTAGAGTGACAGGAGAACTCCACTCGCCCTGACAGGGCTCAATCATCTTGTGGTCCAACAGGTAGCCAAGCTCCTTCTCGATGAGAGGAACTTTCACTGGGTTCATACGGTAAGGAGGCAGTTTAATTGGCTTTGCTTCTCCAACATCGACATCATACATCAACACAGTGGTTCTTCCTGGAGTGGTACGGAACTTGCGGGAACTCCTGCAGTAATGCCGAAAACTCCTGCCTTTCCTCGGGAGCTAGATGAGAAAGCGTTGTCTGGGGATCATTCATGATATCAGGATTCTTCCCCAAACTATCACTCAGGCTCATACTGCATGGGAGAACTTCACTTGCAGACTCGCGTGGAACATCTACAGTGCAAACTGGGTTATTTTCGTCCCGTCTGTGATATAACTTTAGCATGTTGATGTGACAAAGTTGCTTGTTCTTTCTACGATCTGGTGTGGCGGTGACATAGTTGACATCACTAAGTTTCTTCTCCACGAAATAAGGACCACCAAACCCGGCTTGAAGAGGTTGCCCATGCACCGGTAGCAGAATCAAAACCTGATCTCCTGGCTGAAAGTGGCATAACCTTGACTTCTTATCATACCAAGCCTTCATCTCCTGAGCAGCTCTCAAATTCTCTCTCGCCAGCTGCAAAGCAGTGGACAGCCGCTCTTTGAACTTCATCACACACTCCAGCAGGTTGACGTCATCTTCCTCCGACAGCCAGCATTCCTTGAGTACCTCAAGGGGTCCCCCCACCTCATGGCCAAACAATAGTTCAAAGGGTGAGAAGCCCAGTGATTCATTTGGAGATTCTCTTGCGGCAAATGCAACGAATGGAAGATCTTTATCCCAGTCTTTCTGATGTTCCAAACAGTATTTCCTGAGCATCGATTTGAATGTTTGATGATATCTCTCCAACGCTCCTTGGGTCTGGGGAT
Source organism: Coenobita brevimanus (assembly GCF_032717465.1). Classification (NCBI taxonomy): domain Eukaryota; kingdom Metazoa; phylum Arthropoda; class Malacostraca; order Decapoda; family Coenobitidae; genus Coenobita; species Coenobita brevimanus. The sequence goes on along the minus strand of NC_136954.1, from coordinate 52,772,789 downwards.
GATAAGCTAAAGACGTGATCTGGGTGATGCCCAACTCTTTCAGAGACTGCTTGAAAACATTTGACATGAAATTACTTCCCCAGTCTGACTGTACAGACGTCGGAATAAGTTCGTTTCCTTTTCCGTGTTTGTAACACTGCTCGATGGAGAGCTACCCCCTCCTCCTCCCTTCCTCATAGTCCCACACTCCCACCCAACCCCCCTACTTTTCTCTCCGACCCCATAACCCCACCAGGTACCCCCCATACTCTCGCTCACAGCCAGCTAGGGGTTTCTGTACTTCAAGCACCTCTCTAATTGGGTGCTTTCAAAGCTAGTATTCTGGTAGATGTCACCACCAATGAGACAAACACATTCCCCCCTCTGTTTAATAGGTATATTTTTCTTTGTTAAATATCTACACTGTTATGTGAAGCGGTGAATCATAGTAATGTCATATACTGTAATATAAATAATACAAATAGAACACGTATATATAACGTAGCGTGAATTGTTCATATTTATCATAAATGGAAATTAAAATATTATTGATGGACTATGATGGTAACTCATTTCAGTGGTCCTATATTATTTAACTTCTGCTATATTTAGTGCAAGTTAGGTTCTTAATACATAGTTTGTTCAGACTGTAAATTACGCCTAGTCTATATGTGGGCAGAAATTTAATGTTGAGTAAATACTAGGACTCAACATTATGCTCACTCCCTGCACCCATGCACAACACAAGACACGTGTTGCCACGGTTTGAGATGGCCGTGGTGTTGCCCAGTGCCCTCTCAGACTATCCAAAGCAATTACAGTACCTTACTTTGTCTAACCTAACCAGACCACAAGTAGCCTAGTCTAAATTGTATTATTTTAAGCATTAGCCCTAGTGCGTTTGTTTTGAAAACAAATCTCTCGTGAAGAAACTTAACACTGGACTGTCTTGTGCGCATGCGTGAAGAGAGTGAGCAAAATGTTGTGTCCCAGTATTTACTCAGCATTAAATTTCTGCCCACATATAGACTAAATGAGTCAAGATACCTACTAGGAATAATTTACGAGATGAACAAACTATGTATTAAGAACCTAACTTGCACTAAATGTAGCAGACATTAAATAATGTAGGACCATCACATTCCATCAATATTATTTTAATTTCCGTTTATGACAAATATAAACAATTCACGCTACGTTATATATACGTGTTCTATTTGTATTATTTATATTACAGTATATGACATTACTATGATTCACGGTTTCACACAAGTGTAGATATTTAACAAAGAAATATATGCTTTTTAAACAACGCGGGGAATGTGTTTGTCCCAATGGTAGTGACATCTACCGGAATACTAGGCTTTTCAGAAGCACCCCATTACGTCTAGTCCAAACAACTAATAAAGAAATAGTACAGTATATATCATAAACCAAGTTAGGAAAAGGTTTACCACACTGTGTGTGTGTGTGTGTGTGTGTGTGTGTGTGTGAGAGAGAGAGAGAGAGAGAGAGAGAGAGAGAGAGAGAGAGAGAGAGAGAGAAAGAGAGGATAAATCTACTGTTAATAAATGTTGCAGCAGTAGACACCTCTTTTACACACACACACACACACACACACACACACACACACACACACACACACACACACACACACACACACACACAGAATAAATCTACTGTTAATAAATGTTGCGGTAGTAGACACCTCTTTTACACGCACACAGAATAAATCTGTTGTGATTAAATGTTGCGGTAGTAGACACCTCTTTCACACACACACACACACACACACACACACACACACACACACACACACACACACACACACACAGAGTGAGAGAGAGGAGTTGTAAGGAAATGTTAGGATCTTAATGACTATGCAGCCAATACCGTGGAGATACTTCTTGTTTGCCTGGGAATGCATATCCAGTTCACATTCATTCTAGTGTGCCTTAAACTTCTCTATTGTATACAACGTCCATGTTGAGTCAGTTCCATTTGGAGCAGATCTTGCCCGTGAAAAAGTTTTCACGTAATTCTGCTGGTAAATTTTCTCAAATACGGTTTCCAACCATGGTTGTGTGCCGAGTCCGTGTTAAGAGTAAGCAACTTTGTATGTAATGATTGTGAAACCCATTCAGATTTTAAACACTTCAATGAGCTGACCTCGTAGTCTACGAGTTTGTACTAAAAAAGTTCCACAACCCTCAGGCGAACCTGATACCTTAGTCTCCTGAACCCTTTTTAAATCGACGTATGTTTCAAGCGACCAAAATTCCACAGCAACTCAGGAAGTGGCCGTATTAAGGAGATATAGACTGTGAGAACAATCTCTTTGTTCCCAGAGAGAGAGACAGACAGACAGACAGACTTGGAATGGTAAGAACAATCAGGAGAAATACTGATAAGAAAAGTGAGAAGAGAAACTGAAGCAGAGAAGAGGAAAACACGCAGGTTAAAAAATGGAACTGTTATAGAAGTGACACAGGGACGGAAGCAGACACACACACACACACACACACACACACACACACACACACAACACACACACACACACACACACACACAACACACACACACACACACACACACACACACACACACAGTTTCTGAATATTTGTCGACCTATCTGTCTGTGCCTGGCCGTGTACTACCCCTCGCCCTCCCCCCCTGATCTCTCTCTCTCTGGATCCTCTGTCTCACCCCCAGTTTCCTTTTCCCTTCTTCCTCTTTCTTTATAGCTCTCTGCTCAGTCCCTACCTTCCTCCCTCTCGCCTTTCCTTCGTCTGTCTCCTCCTTTGTCACTCCCTCCTTACCTCACTCTTCTTCCTCCCTGTGTCACAACTTTCATTTGTCTCATGTGTTACCTTTTTTTCCCTATTACTCTCTCCGTATTTCTTTACTTGTACTAAACCCATTTCCTACACTCCTTTGTTTCCCCATTAATAAGTGCATGCTCTTTTTTCTCTCTCCTCTCTCCGTCTCTCCCTGTCACCCGAAATCTCTTCTTTCATTCCGCTCTTCCCACTGTCTTTCCCTCCCTTCCTCCCTCCCTCCCTCTCCCTCCCCTTGTCTTCCCTTCTTAACATCCCCCTCCCTTTTCTTGCCCTAATAATTAACCTGTTTTCTTCCCACCAGTAATCTGTACTTTCTGCAGATTTCGCTAATTTCTCTATTTCTCTCCCTCCCTTTTCACTTGAATGTCATTCGTTCTACTCAGCCTCAATGCTTTCGTCTTATCCTGCTTAGTTCTTTCCCTGCGTCCTTGCCATAATAACACATTTTCTTCCTCCTCCCCGTTACCTTGTCTTCTTTTCTAATTTTTCTCACATCGTTCTCAGTGTTCCGTTCCGTAGCTCGCTTTCCCACTTTCTCCTTTTGTTATCCCTATTTCTTTGTTAGCTCCATTCCAATTTTCTCTCAGCTGTCTCCCCTTTTGTCTCTCCTTCCTGTCTCCCAGCCTTCCGATTCACATCACCCTTTTCTCTTTCCCTTTCACACTGCTTGTATCTCATTTCACCTCTGTCTCTTCTTCTCACTCTCTGTTTCTTAACTCTCGTTGTTCTCTCCTTGCCTCTCCTCTTTTTACTTTCTCCGTAAATGCACTCTCATTTCTCATTATTCCACTCACTCTCCCTCTCCGCCTGTCGCCCCCTGTCTATTAACTCTCTCTCTCTCTCTCTCTCTCTCTCTCTCTCTCTCTCTCTCTCTCTCTCTCTCTCTCTCTCTCTCTCTCTCTCTCTCTCTCTCTAAGTGCAGTAAATTTTTCCTAACTTGGTTTATGTATATACTGTGCTATTTCTTTATTAGTTGTTCGGACTACACGTAATTTGACAGGTGCTTGAAGCACAGAAACCTCTAGCTGGCTGTGAGCGAGAGCATGGAAGGTACCGGGTGAGGTTATGGGGTCGGAGAGAAAAGTGGGGGGGTTGGGTGGGAGTTTGGGACAATGAGGAAGGGAGGAGGAGGGGGGAGTTCTCCATCGAGCAGTGTTACAAACGCCTTAGTCCACAGAAAAGGAAACGAACTTATTCCGACGTTTATACCTCCTTGGGCACACCAAACTTCGTGAAGAACCCTAGCATTTCCTTAACCACGTTCTTTGCTGAGATATTACTAAGTGGAATGGCTTCAGGATAACGAGTAGCCATATGAATCAGGGTCAACACATAAGAAAATCCTGAAGAAGTCTTAGGAAGAGGGCCCACAATATCCAACAACACACTGGTGAATGGCACCTCAAAAGGAGGAATGGGAACTAGAGGTGCAACCTTTTCAGTCTGATTACACTTCCCCACAACGTGACAGGTGTGACAAGACTTACAAAACCAGGAAACATCTCTGAAGATACCTGGCCAGTAGAAGTGTTTCAAATTGCGTACCACAGTCTTCCTCACTCAGAGGTGTCCTGCCAAACTGGAATCATGAGCCACTCTAATGATATCCTGCCTACAAACACGAGGGATGACAACTTGATGTACAACCTCCCATTCACAGTCGGCTGATGCCGTTGGGGGTCTCCACTTTCTCATAAGTACTCCTGACTTTATATAATAACAAATAGAAGCACCAGCTGACTCTTCTTCACTGCAAGCAGAGTTAGCTAGACCTTTCAACTCATGGTCAGCAACCTGTAACTCAACCAACTCTTGACCAGACAAATTATCAACACTACGGGGTACTGCCTCATCTGGTGAGTGGTCCAAATTAGCAAGAAAAGTGTCAGCTAGGATAACATCATCATCATTATCCTCTAAGTCACCAGTAACTTTAGACTTAGCCCTAGCGTCAGCACATGCAGAGAACACATTAGGGACATCACAATCCTGGGTCGCAGTCACTGGTTCACTAGACAACTGCGGAGCTGGATTCACTTGACTTCCACCAATATCATTTCCAAGTAAGAAAGTTACACCTGACATTGAGAGTGTCTCAACCAACCCAACCATAACGGAACCATTAACAAAACCAGACTCTAAATTCACTCTGCACAGAGGGACAGAGAAGTAATTATTCCCTACACCTTGTAAGATTACAGTTTCATCAGAGGAATTAACATTAGAGCCTAGAACACTGGTCAGCATAAGGGATTGGCAAGCACCTGTATCACGATATATTTTAACTGATTTCCTGTCATTACTGTCCAGAGGACTGACAAAACCATCAGACAGGAAATTAGCACATGAACTCTTGAGAGTGTCACCCACGTTACTGCTCAAAAGAGGAGCTTCATGAGAATTTAATTTACCCCTCAAAGCAGGTTCAGTTAACTCGGTTAAAAAATTCTGGGAACGCTCAAGGATGGACACTAGACCAATTGACTGAATATTTAAAGACTCCTTTTTGTTCACATCACACTGTTTCCTGAAACATTTCTCCGTAGTATGACGAAGCTTACTACAATAAGTACATTTACTTATCTGAAATCTAGAGGTGGAGCTGGTATTTACTTCCTGAGAAACATCATCTTTATTCTCTTTCCTGTTACCTGTACTCTGAGTAGAGGCAACGTACTTAATCTCAGCTTTCCTTTTTTCTTTAGAATATCTCTTGTGAGTGAGAACATATTCATCAGCTAAAACTGCAGCATCAGGCAAATTATTCTTTTCTCATCAAGATATAGGCTTACATCTTTATTAATACACCTTTTGAAGTCCTCCAGCAAAATCATCTGCTTAAATTTATCAAAATCAGAATTTATACTTAGAATTTTTACCACTGCTCTAACAGATCTTCTTTGATTTTTGCATACTCAACATGGGATTGCTTATCTTGCTTATAAGTTGTCCTAAATTTTACTCTATAGGCTTCAGGAACACGCTCGTAGGCCTTAAGAATCAAGCTCTTAACTACAACATAATTATCAGATTGATCCTGAGGCAAAGATGCATAAGTTACTTGAGCTTTACCGGTGAGAACACTCTGTAGGAGTTCTGGCCACTAATTTTTGGGCCAATTAAAACCTGTAGCTACCCTCTCAAACAACTGAAAATACTTTGTTAAATTAGATTCATTAAAAGGAGGGACAAGTTTAACATTTTTAGCCACATCAAAATCATCAGAGCTAGATGATCCAGTTCCACCTTGTTTCATGCGATACTCATGGTCTGCCTGAATCCTAGCAAGTTCAATTTGTGACTGAGCCTGTGCCTGTGCATCCCGAATACGAGCCTGAGACACAGCCTCCTTAGCATTTGCCTGAAACTCAGCCTCCTCAGCACGAGCCTGAAACTCAGCCTCCTTAGCACGAGCCTCCGGCAGGGCTAGCTGTAACTTAGCTATTTCAATCTGCGTTTGCTCATCTGGTGCAGTTACATTAAACAAGCATTTATTAATCTAGTCAACAATTTGATTTTTAGAATGATGATAGCGAACAGCAATTCCCAATTGTTGAGCAACAAGCTTTTCATTCTTTGTTCTGTTTTCTACATCACACATTGTTTGCACATTTGACAAAAAATCTTTGGCTTCATCAAGAGTAGTAATAGTAGACATCATGAATAAATCACAGTCACAAAAATTCAAGCAATATCCTTATGATAATATCCTGAATATCCTGATAAGAGGTCGCCAAATTAATGTTACGGAACAGAGAGAGATTATGAACACTTCAAGTGAGAATACTAAAATCACTCTGTCCCGCAAAGTTCCAGGTTCAAAACAAAAGAGTTAGGTAAAATTACAAGTTAAAGTTTAATACTCAAACTAACAACTGAACATTCAGGACTCATAAGGGTAATGTAATGGGAAAACAGGTTACATATATGGTTAACTGCAATAGCCTCTATTAACACGAATTTAGCAAGAAGAAATTGGTCTAAGTCAGCCCTGATAAATGAGACAACCGTATAATGCTCAGTTAAAGCAAGATATATTATTAGAGATACAAAATATTTCTAATAATGGCTGACATTAAAAACTCTACATGAATCACAAAAACCTTACCAGGCCTACGAATCAACGCCCTAGGCCATACAGTACAAGAAAAATGGTTACAACACTTATACTCAAATTATATAGTAGCTAGATGGCTGGAGACTTCCTGAGCACTCACAAAAATAATAATACACTGTACAGGGGAGGACAGAGATGTGAACAAAATAAGGATTAGATCTTAGTGGCAACTAATGCAGAGACTGTGCTCATTATATAGGGGCCGGCAGAGCCTGATTCAACTAGTAAGAAGGACGCACAAATGAAGCCATAGGGGACAAAGAGCTGACAATCCTGCTCTGAACAACAGAAAGAACGACTTACTCTACTACAAGGGGGAGAAGGGGGGAATGAGGCAGAACACGCAAGTCCAGTCACTATGGAAGCCACGAGGCGAATCGTGATCAAACATGCAGCATACGGTACGTTAGAATTATAAAAAGAATGATGAAATCATAGGCTATGTAACAATATATATATATATATATATATATATATATATATATATATATATATATATATATATATATATATATATATATATATATATATATATATATAGTTACATAGCCTATGATATCATCTCTTGTATAATTCTAACATGATACAGTTTTGTTCATGATTACTTCATCATTTTTATGATCCTAATGTACAGTATGCTGCATGTTTGTTCACGATTCGCCACGTGGCTGCCATAGTGACCAGGCTTGCGTCTTCTACCTCACTCCCCCCTTCTATCCCTTATAGTAGAGTAAGTTGTTGTTCAGAGCAGGATTGTCAACTCTTCGTCCCCTGTGCCTTGATTTGCGCGTTCTTCTTACAAGTTGAATCAAACTCTGCCGGCCCCCTATATAATGAGCTCAGTTTTTTCATTAGTTGCCACTTAGATCTACTCCTCATTCTGTTCACATCTCTGTCCTCCCCTGTACAGTATATTATTATTTTTGTGAGTGCTCATGAAGTCTCCAGCCATCTAGCTGCTGTATAATTTGAGTATGTGTTATTACCATTTTTCTTGTACTGTATAGCCTTAGACGTTACTTCGTAAGCCTGGTAAAGTTTTTTTGATTCATATTGATTCCATACTGTCAGCCAGTATTGGTATCATTTTGTATCTGTAATAATATTATATCTTGCTTTAACTCAGCATTATCAGGTTTTCTCATTTTATTAGGGCTGACTTAGATAAATTTATTCTCGCTAAATTCGTGTTAATAGAGGCTCTTGCAGTTAACCATATATGTAACCTGTTTTCCCATTACATTATCCTTATGAGTCCTGAATGTTTAATTGTTAGTTTGAGCATTATACTTAACTTGTAATTTTACCAAAGTCTTTTGTTTTGAACCTGGAACTTTGCAGGACAGTAGTGATTTTAGCATTCTCACTCGATGTGTTCATTATCTCTCTCTGTTCCGTAACATAAATTTGGCGAACTCTTATCAGGATATTCAGGATATTATCATAAGAATATTGCTTGATATTTTGTGACTGTGATTTATTCATGATGTCTACTATTACTACTTTTGATGAAGCCAAAGATTTTTTGTCAAATATGCAAACAGTGTGTGATGAAGAAAACAGAACAAAGAATGAACTTAAATTTGTTGCTCAACAATTGGGAATTGCTGTTCGCTCTCATCATTCTAAAGATCAAATTGTTGGTATGATTAATAAAAGCTTGTTTAATATAACTCCTCCAAATGAGCAAACGCAGACTGAAATAGCTAAGTTTCAGATAGCCCTGCGGGAGGCTCGTGCTAAGAAGGCTGAGTTTCAGGCAAACGCTAAGGACGCTGAGTCTCAGGCAAATGCTAAGGAGGCTGAGTCTCAGGCTCGTATTCAGGAGGCAAGGGCACACGCTCAGGCACAAATTGAACTTGCTAGGATTCAGGCAGACCATGAGTATCGCATGAAACAAGGTGGAACTGGATCATCTAGCTCTGATGATTTTGATGTGGCTAAAAATGTTAAACTTGTCCCTCCTTTTAATGAATCTGATTTAACAAAGTATTTTCAGTTGTTTGAGAGGGTAGCTACAGGTTTTAATTGGCCTGGCACAAAAAGTATTGGCCAGTACTCCTTCAGGGTGTTCATACCGGTAAAGCTCAAGTAACTTATGCATCTGTGCCTCAGGATCAATCTGATAATTATGATGTAGTTAAGAGCTTGATTCTTAAGGCCTATGAGCTTGTTCCTGAAGCTTATAGAGTAAAATTTAGGACAACTTATAAGGAAGATAAGCAATCCCATGTTGAGTATGCAAAAATCAAAGATCTGTTAGAGCAATGGTTAAATTCTAAGAATATTAATTCTGATTTTGATTAATTTAAGAAGATAATTTTGCTGGAGGACTTCAAAAGGTGTATTAATAAAGATGTAAGCCTATATCTTGATGAAAAAAAGAATAGATAATTTGTCTGATGCTGCAGTTTTAGCTGATGAATATGTTCTCACTCACAAGAGATATTCTAAAGAAAAAAGGAAAGCTGAGAATAAGTACGTTGCCTATACTCAGAGAACAGGTAACAGGAAACAGAATATATATGATGTTTCTCAGGAAGTAAATGCCAGCTCCATCTCTAGATTTCAGAAAAGTAAATGTACTTATTGTAGGAAGCTTGGTCATACTACGGAGAAATGTTTCAGGAGACAGCGTGATGTGAACAAAAAGGAGTCTTTAAATATTCAGTCAATTGGTGTAGTGTCCACCATTGAGAGTTCCCAGAATTCTTTAACCGAGTTAACTAAACCTGTTTTGAGGGGTAAATTAAATTCTCATGAAGCTCCTCTTTGAGCAGTAACGTGGGTGACACTCAAGAGTTCATGTGCTAATTTCCTGTCTGATGGTTTTGTCAGTCCTCTGGACAGTAATGACAGGAAATCAGTTAAAATATATCATGATACAGGTGCTTGCCAATCCCTTATGCTGACCAGTGTTCTAGGCTCTAATGTTAATTCCTCTGATGAAACTGTAATCTTACAAGGTGTAGGGAATAAATACTTCTCTGTCCCTCTGTGCAGAGTGAATTTAGAGTCTGGTTTTGTTAATGGTTTCGTTATGGTTGGGTTGGTTGAGACACTTCCAATGTCAGGTGTAACTTTCTTACTTGGAAATGATATTGGTGGAAGTCAAGTGTGTCCATCTCCTCAGTTGTCCAGTGAACAAGTGGCTGCGACCCAGGATTGTGATGTCCCTGATGTGTTCTCTGCATGTGCTGTCACTGGGGCTAAGTCTAAAGTTACTGGTGACTTAGAGGATAATGATGATGATGTTATCCTAGCTGACATTTTTCTTGCTAATTTGGACCACTCACCAGATGGGGCAGTACCCCGTAGAGTTGATAATTTGTCTCGTCAAGAGTTGGTTGAGTTGCAGGTTGCTGACCCTGAGTTGAAAGGTCTAGCTAACTCTGCTTGCAGTGAGGAAGAGTCAGCTGGTGATTCTACTTGTTATTATAAGTCAGGAGTACTTATGAGGAAGTGGAGACCCCCAACAGCATCAGCCGACTGTGAATGAGAAGTTGTACATCAAGTTGTCATCCCTCGTGTTTGTAGGCAGGATATCATTAGAGTGGCTCATGATTCCAGTTTGGCAGGACACCTTGGAGTGAGGACGACTGTGGCACGCATTTTGAAACACTTCTACAGGCCAGGTATCTTCAGAGATTTTTCCTTGTATTGTAAGTCTTGTCACACCTGTCAAGTTTTGGGGAAGTGTAATCAGACCGAAAAGGTTGCACCTCTAGTTTCCATTCCGCCTTTTGAGGCGCTATTCACCCGTGTGTTGTTGGATATTGTGGGCCCTCTTCCTAAGACTTCTTAAGGATTTTCTTATGTGTTGACCCTGATTGATATGGCTACTCGTTATCCTGAAGCCATTCCACTTAGAAATATCTCAGCAAAGAACGTGGTTAAGGAAATGCTAGGGTTCTTTACCAAGTTTGGTCTGCCCAAGGAGGTACAGCTGCGTTCAGAAATTCGTACTACACCCAATGTGGAAGGCGCTAGTCTCAGCCCCTCCTTCCCAGACGACAGGTTACAGTTTCCAACCTCTCACGAGCAACCAGAATTTAGCTAGTATCAAAGCAGTGTCATTCGCTCATCGACTGTTAAATGAAATGAGAATTTTATTTTCACACTCGTAGGTATCAGTCAATCTTATTGCTGATTAAATGATGAATATGTTTATATTCGCATGCCTTAAAAAATATAACTACTAAGAGCAGAAATGCACATAACAGAATGTAAGTTCGGCTATGAATCAGTGTGATTAGGCGAGCTAGTGAGTTATCACATGTCTTAATCCCTAGACACGGGCATTATTTCAGCTAACCATCTTTGCTCAGTATCTATGACCTGTTCTACCACTTAAGGGAAAATCCAAGCAGCTAAATATAATTTGTATGCAGTCAAAATATTCAAACATTTAAGAAATATCAGAAGTTAAAACTCATATTCATACTCAAAACCAGATGAAGACGATTGCTGGAGTCTAAAGAATAACGGAAATCATGTTTTTTTTTTTTTTATAAATTAGTCTAAATGATGTTTCCCCTACATAACTACATAACCGTCGGTCTCTCTCTCTCTCTCTGTCTCTCTCTCTTTCTACACACACACACACACACACACACACACACACACACACACACACACACACACACACACACACTGTTCATCTGAATTCTCTGCTTGCACCTCTCCCCCATTATGACTGAAACGAGACACCAGCCTTGCCCCATCCTCCCACCCACTCTGCAGTGCAACTGTTGACTAGTAATGTCTTTCTTGTATACGACTAGTTATTTGTTGAAATGTCTCAGCATTTCTTCCAATGCACAGTGCCCAATTATTTCAAATACAGTGTGTCCAGGCATCTCAATGGAATGGATATTTGTGTGTTTACGTTTCTTTGGAAGGAACTGACAGTTTTGATTTATGACAGTCCTAGTCATTCTAAGAACGAGACTTCAATTTCCATCTCCTGATGTATGGTTGTTGTTGCTGTTGCGTAACCCTGGTCTGTCTGGCCAAGCAGAGCCATGACCCACAGTCAAGCAATCGCCTCTGCAGGGCTGTCCCGTGCAGTGATGGGTTGGAACTAGGATATCTGGCCTTGAGGTGCATTTAGTGTCTCTACGCCACTAGCTTTATAGGCAGCAGTTTGTTTAGTACAACGGTTGCCCTTGTAACAATATTATCATATCATATAATTTATTTTAACACAATGTTATTCCAAACTAGACTTTCGGCATTGATTTTTATAAGCGCCATGTTTACTAATGGCGAATTCTTTCATGTTAGAAAGGACGGGAGCCCCTCGAAGAACTACCCAGGCTGAAGATTCTGCTATTGTCGCGGCAGCAGAGCCAACTCCCCTTACGAATGCGGTGCCCATAAGGGACAATCTTCAGTTAGACGTGTCTGCGGTTTTTTTTTTTTTTTTATGCGAGGAAGAAGGAACCAATGGCCATGAGCCCGTAGTAACAGTTCCCTCCAAGAGAAAAATAAAATACAATAGAGAGCCAAATTCAAGATCCGATCATTTCGAGATGTCTGGACACACTGTGTTTGAAAGAATGGAGACCATAGGCAGCAGGAAATACATACAGAGGGAGACAGTTCCAGAGTTGACCTGTTGCATAAATGAAAGACTGGGAGTAACGGTTAACTCTTGCATTAAAGAGTTGGACAGAAAAGGGATGAGAGTGTGCTGCCAGACGGGTGCTACGCGCCCGTCGTAGAGGTAAAGGAATGCAAGCAGACAGTTCAGAGGAGCAGTGACCATTAAAGTAGCGATAAAAAAGAGATAAAGATGTAACAGTGCGGCGAAGAGACAGAGGTTGAAGGGAGTCAGTAAGAAGAGGAGAGTTAATGATACGAAAAGCCTTTGACTCCACCCTATTGAGAAGAGCTGTATCTAGGGAGCCTCCCCACACATGAGAGTTGTACTCCACACAGGGGCTGATAAAACCCCTGTATAGAGTCAACAATTGTGCAGGGGTAAAGAAAGAGAGGAGTCGGCTTAGCACACCTAATCTCTTGGAAGCAGATTTTACATGAGATGTAATATGATCCTTCCAAGTCCCGAGTAAATGAAACCCCAAGCATGTTCAAGGATAATGCAGGATTAAGCTGAATATTATTAAACATTAGTGGGTATACCTGTGGAAGATTTTGTCGGGTTGATAGGTGTAAGAACTGAGTCTTGGATGCATTAAAAACAACCATATTATTTTTACCCCAGTCAGAGATACGAGCCAAGTCAGACATTAGGTGTACCATAGCCTCATCTCTTGTTTGTTGAAGTAACTGTTGAGATGGGCATTGCGGGAACCGAATGGAAAGGTGAAGGGTGGAGTCATCAGCGTATGAGTGGATAGGGTTAGATGTACAGTTTAGAAGATCATTGATGAATAAAAGGAAGAGAGTTGGTGATAGGACAGAGCCCTGAGGAACACCACTGTTGATAGATCTAGGAGAAGAACGATGGCCGTCTACAACAACGACCAGAAAGGAAGCTAGTGATGAAGGCACAGATAGAAGGATAGAAACCGTAGAATAGTTTGGAAATTAAAGATTTATGCCAGACTCGCTCGAAAGCCTTTGAGATGTCAAGTGCAATGGCAAAGCTTTCGCCTGAAGTCCCGAAAGGAGGATGACCAGGAGTCTGAAAGGTAGGTGAGAAGATCGCCAGTGGAGCGTCCCTGACGGAACCCGTACTGACGATCGGAAAGAAGGTTGTCATAGGAAAGATGCCTTAAAATTTTTCTATTGAGAATTGACTCGAAAACTTTTGAAATACAGGACGTTAAAGCAATTGGACGATAGTTGGAGGGTTGGGAGTGGTCACCCTTCTTTGGGACTGGCTGAATGAGGGCAAACTTCCAGCAAGAAGGAAAGGTACAAGTTGACAGACAAAGGCGAAAGAGTTTGCCTAGGCAGGGTGTAATCACAGAAGCACAGTTCTTGAGAACAACAGGAGGGACCCCATCAGGCCCATATGCCTTGTTAGTACTGAGGCCAGTGATGGCAGAAAATACATCAGCTGAAGAAATTTTAATGTCAGCCATGAGGAAGTCAGAGGGGGGAAGTGATGGAGGAACAGCACCGGAATCGTCTAAGGTGGAATTGGAGGAGAAAGTCTGTGCGAAGAGATCTGCTTTATCAGTAGAAGAAATAGATACAGAACCATCAGAGTAGAAAAGAGATGGGAAGGATGATGAGGTAAAGTTGTTAGAAAGGTTTTTGGCAAGGTGCCAGAAGGAGCGTGAAGAATTCGAGTTAGAGAGTTGAGAGCATTTAGTACGGATGAAATTATTTTTAGCAGAGCGAAGAACAGACTCAGCACGATTCCGGGCAGAAACGTAAAGATGATGTGATTCAGGGGTGGGTTGGCTCCGGTACCTTTTGTAGGCCCTCTCCTTGTTGCGGACAGCATTAGAATAAGCGTGATTAAACCAAGGCTTTCTTGCGTTAGTCAAAGGATATGAGAAAGGAATGTATGCTTCCATGCCCGAGAGAATAACCTCCGTAATGCACAAGGCATACTCAGATGGCTCACGGCCATGGAAGCAATAATCATTCCAGGTAAAATCAAAGAAGTACTGCCTGAGGACCTCCCAGTCCGCAGCTCCAAAATGCCACAGACGACTTTTCCCTGGAGGGTCCACAGGCCGTAACGGAGTGATAGGACAGGTTAAGGTGATAAGGTTGTGATCGGAGGAGCCCAACGGAGAGAAAAGATTAACAGAGTAAGAAGAAGGATTAGTTGTGAGGAAGAGGTCAATTATGTTGGAGCTCTCTCCAAAGCGGTCAGGGATACGGGTAGGGTGCTGTACAAGCTGCTCTAGGTCATTAAGGATAGAAAAGATGTAGGCTTGTTCACCAGGTGGATCAGTGAATGGAGAGGAGAGCCAAAGGTGGTGGTGAACATTGAAATCTCCTAGAATGGAGATTTCTGAGAAAGGAGAAATGGATAGAATGTGTTCCATTGTAGAAGTAAGATAGCCGAAGAATTTTTGATCGTCAGTAGAATTAGGGGATAAGTAAACAGAGCAGATATATTTAGTCAGAGAATGACAGGAAAGCCGAAGTCAGAGTGTAGAGAATTCAGAAGAATCGAGTTCAGGAACACGAGAGCAAGATAAGTCGTTGTGTATATATACACAACAGCCACCTTTGGCTTTGAAATGAGTATAGAGAAAGTAGGAGGATACAGAAAAGGGTTTGGTGTCAGTTGCCTCAGACAGCTGAGTCTCAGAAAAAGGTGAGGTTTAGAGGAGGAGAGCGAAAGTTAGAGGAAAGGCCGCGAATGTTGCAGAAATGAAGAAGAAGTGAGTCAGACAGTGGTTCCAGGCACCTCGAGTCGTCACCAGGAGTGAGGCGGATGGTGGGGGCATTTATGGTCCCCCCCCCCTGGGGACTCCGAGGCTTGGTGATGAGACACCATAATTACATTTTGGAAAAGGAAGTGTAGTGTGTACTGTGCATGTAGTTTGGTGTAGATAGAGAATTTTGTACTGTCAGGCGAAGGCTGCATGGTGCTGGTGTACACCATAGAATTCCAGCAATGAAGGAACGCCTGACACAACAACACAGAGAGGGGAGGTTAGCCTTTGTTCAACGCTACTTCCAGGAGAACCTAGACTTTTGGTCGCGAGTCATCTTCACGGATGAGAAGTATTTCTCCTCCACCTCGCATGGTAGGGTTCACTGCTGGAGGAGAAACAGCACCAGGTATATGATATTACCATTTTTATTACTGATAAAATTCCGTACTCTTATTCCCCCCTCCAGGCTCTGTCTTCGTTGCAGTCATCTGTTTTCTATCACTCTGTTATAGTGATTAACCGATATTCAGACTTTTACGTATGGATTAGGTCAATAATGAAGCTGTCTTCCGCAGTCTGCATACCCTTCCATCCTTGATTTCTAGTCTTTTAAAAATATGACCAGGCACCTAAAATAATCAGGATCCCTTATTTTTGGTCTTATTCTGTTCATATTGTCCTGGAAAAAGATATGAATCCTTCTACTCTTTGCCTCTGTTTTCTTTGTATAAAGACATTAGAGCCAAGGAAAAATGTGATCAGTTCTATATAATATAAAGTTAAGGGGACATGTCATCACCTAGTATTCTGTCTAATGGCTGCAGTAATAAAAAGAAAAAAGTGAATATATATTCCACATGCAGATACGAGAGGGTCAACATTTGTGATGAGACACCTGTAACATCTGGGGATACCTGACTCTACATGGCCTGGGTGACTTGTCCAGCAACGAGGGGCGTTTTACTGCTGACCAGTATGTCCATATCCTGGAGGAACGTTTCCTGTTATCTTTACGCGCAAAGGGTTTTCCGTTCCCAGATGGACCTATTATTTTCATGCATGACCGGTGCCCCATCCACACAGCACGTGTAGTACCGCAGTCAGGAGACGAGAGGACAAGAAATGAACTCGTCAACCACGTAAACGCCAAGTGGGAACTTTGCCGGCGCAACATGACTTCATCCGTGACCTTGTAAGCTCCATGCCCGACAGGTTGCAAAGCAGTGATTGAGAAAGAGGGAAGCTGGACCCGATATTGATATGAAAAGTTAGGCAACTGTTATCATTATATTAAGAATATGTATATATAGATAGACATATAATAGATACAATAGGAAGATCGATATAATGGAGATACAATAGAAAGATCGATATAATAGATACAGTAGATAGATATAATATAGATAGATAGATAGATATAAGAGATAGATATAATATAGATTGAGATTTTTTTGACAAAAAAAAATAAAAATGAAATTGTCTATTTTTGTTTGAAAACATCCGTTTAATTATCCTTATATATTTTCCACCAAGATCACTCAACGTAATAAATATAATGTGTTCCTTGGCCTTCCCACACAAACAGGACGGAGAAAGTAAACTATTACAGTGTCTTGACCTCCATATGCGACTTGTTAATGAGTCGGTGGTGGTGGTCGGTGGTCGCTTCTGTATAGTATATTATTATTTTTGTGAGTGCTCAGGAAGTCTCCAGCCATCTAGCTGCTGTATAATTTGAGTATAAGTGTTATTACCATTTTTCCTGTACTGTATAGACTAAGGCGTTAATTCGTAAGCCTGGTAAAGTTTTTATGATTCATATTGGTTCCATACTGTCAGCCAGTATTAGTAATATTTTTTATCTGTAATAATATTATATCTTGCTTTAACTCAGCATTATCCGGTTTTCTCATTTCATCAGGGCTGACTTAGATAAATTTGCTCTTGCTAATTTCGTGTTAATAGAGGCTATTGCAGTTAACCATATATGTAACCTGTTTTGTCATTACATTATCCTTATGAGTGCTGAATGTTTAGTTGTTAGTTTGAGCATTAAACTTTAACTTGTAATTTTACCTAAGTCTTTTGTTTTGAACCTGGAACTTTGCGGGGCAGTAGTGATTTTAGTATTCTCACTTGATGTGTTCATTATCTCTCTGTTCCGTGACAATATATATATACATATATATATATATATATATATATATATATATATATATATATATATAGACAAGGAACGCTGAAATATGCTGCTAGTCACGAGTAAGTGCAATGGAAAGGATGTAGAGTTGTAGTGATTTTTTCCAACTCTTTTTACTCTAACTTGGCCTAAAATTTGCCATCTCCTCATCTTGAATACCGTACCGAGCTGTAGGAGTAAATTAACACTGCAGTATGATGTTGGTCCCGAGGAAGTGTTATGGAAAGGATGCGGAGCTGTAGTAATTGCTTTCTCTACTCTATTTACTCGAACTTGGCCTGGAATTGCCATTGCTTCATCTCGAATGCTTAGTTATAACAAGAGATTACCGCTGGAATATGGTGCTAATCATGAAGAAGTGCTATGGAAAGGACCTCTCACACTTGCTCCTGAGGAGGGCTCACGCTGCTCGCTCGGTTTCTCGTGCTTCGCACTCGTTTCCTCGTGCTTCTCGCTCGTTTCCTCGCGCTTCGCGTGCGCATTATGATCATTTCAGGTAATCCGATTCACGTTTATGTGCTGTTCTAGTCTAACGTTGTCACTTGGATTTTTTGCAGCTAACCAATTGATCTTGTTATTTGCAGCTTCAGGAATGATACCCAAGTTGTCCGCACGCAAGTCCGAGATATTAACCATTCGCCCACGGCAACAGACCGGGCTCCGGGAGCTGCGTTTTTTGGTCAAACTTTGATCGCTCATTAAATATAGTAAAAGTCTTCAGTCTTGATGGGACCAAGTTTTTTCACATCAGCGAATTTTTTTGCGATTTTTGTGCCAATTCTGGTGCGATTTGAATGTGTAGTTTCGGCTGGCCAAAATACACACGTCCACTGTCACCCGGGTACTGCTATAGTATATTACATATAGATGCTAATCCTTCCAAATTTAGGCTTGCTTTATGTAAATAACATTTTATTACTTTATACAACTTGTGCTCTAGTTTCCATAGTGATCCAAAAATACTTATTTTAAAAACTTATTGCTTTTATCAGTCAAAATGTATAATTTACTATATATAACGTATATCCTGTGCATGAATTTAACGATCCATTGTCAGCTCTAAGTATGCAGCTGAGGTATAATTTGATGTTCGAAAAATTCTTTTATAAGCTTTGCTCTCTAGTACCTTTAGTTTATATATATATATTTTTTTCTATATTGATAAATATAGCTTCTGTTGAGTGCAGTATACTTGGCAGGGCCATATTTTTCCAGCACAATTTTTATCCTTTCACTCTACTTCAACTTTGTGAGGTTATGGATATTATTTGATTAACATACATTTCTGTCTTATTTAGCAGTTTCAGTTTATGTCTTATACGGTCCCGTCAACTGGTGATGGTTACTTAGAGGTATTATAATCTGTCACTTTCCTACCATTGATTTTCTGTGGCAGTTTCTTTTTTGTTGTATATAGCGGCCGTACGCTTAGACAAGCGGAAAGGCCCTTCTCTGGCTTTACGCACTAAGAAAAGCACAAGCAAGCACCCAGTTTTTACCTGATATGCTAAGAGAGACATTAAAGGAAAGGGGGAGGTTGGTAGCCTTGCGTGACCAGTTGGTATTTCGGAAGCGCTCCTGTTGGAGTCGCCGTGACTATATTTTGTTAAGACGATGTCCATCAACAACAAAAGACGATTTCCCGTCATTTTGTTAGTGCATATTGGCACTTGTTTGTATGTATACTTTTTATACTTTTACAACAATAAATTTTTCAATGAGTACTTATGTTGCAAATATGATAGCCAGCGCTGGAGTTATAAGAATTCAGTTATCCTTAAATAAATGTAGGACCACCGGTTAGAAGGAAAAAAAAAACTACCTTTGAACTGATTCAGTGGCTTTATAAACGTGTACAGAAGTGCATTTTAATGTAAGAAGAGGATCCATCAATGATCATGGAAAATATGATTACATGAGATAGGTTAGAGTTGGTTAAGTTTGCATGTCATAAACAAATAGTTTAGGTTAGGCAGGTGTAAATAGGGATGGGTTGTTAAGAAGATTTATATTAGATTTGGGTAATTTCGCTCAAAAATGGCGTTCTAAGATGGCGTCCTTCTGTCTTCGCACAAGGGTAAGTTTGGCTAGGTTAGCATGACATTGGCAGTTAGAATAAAATAAATTAGGTAAGGTACACTCATGATTACTAAATTCTGACCAGAGACGCGTGGTGGGCAGTGTTATGACCACACACAAGCCACGCATCTGAACACAGCCTCTACACAACTGGGCGGGGCAAAGAATTGTAACCAGGTGATCTGTAACGTTCTACTTCTCATATCTCTGATATTACCATTTTCTTATGGTTTCACTTACGTAATATAGTAATTGCGTTTATTGACAGGGACCGACATTTCTTCAATCAACCAGCAATTGGGCAACTTCCATCAAGTAAATAGGCAGGTGCCACTGTATGTGGCTATTGGCATCATATATAGCAATTATTAACTGGCACACGTTTTGACTAGAGGGGGCATGCAGCTGAGACGTCGCGTAGGAATAGTGCAATGATAAAGTATAAGTAAAATGTGTGGATGCCGGCTGCTGTGGTAGTCGTGGATATTTCTCCACTATCATCTATCAACAGCTCGGTTAAAGGGTCGCCTCAAGATATGTCAGTGAAATAATAAACAGATTAATAAAACGCCGTATGAATGTCAAATAGCATCACGCACTCACTACACACTAAAAATAACATTTATAACCAACTTTCATGTCTATTTCTTAAAATGCATATATATCATTTGAAAAGGTAATATAATATGTGAAGCGAAAGTGTTTCACTGATGCTTAGAAAATTGTTCATTGAAGCACTAAACCTTACTGGAACGAAGGTTGAGCGTGTCTGATTGTGTAGCCTACGCCTGGCCACGACTTTGGCTAACTCTCTGGTACATAAATAAGGTTGGGTTGCTACGAAAATTTAGGTTAGGTTTGGATGAATGGGCACTAAAAAGAGTAATTTCGTTCATTATCAACATTGGAAGATGGCGTTAGTTTGTCCTCGCGCTCCGTAAGATAGTGTCCATCTGTGTACAAAGACTGCTTTTTAAAATGCTTTTTGCTACTTTTCAAATAATTTAGAAACACAGAAGCTTGAAAACACAATAGCAATATATTTGAAGAAATCCATGGAGAGCTGTTAAGGAAACAAAAAAATTAACTTATTGTGGTCCTGTGTTTCCTTAAAGATTACCAAGAATTATGAATAGGATACTGCTGGTAAATATTTAAAAGTGGTATTACCTAAAAATATATAGAGTTTGCAGTGCCTGAGATTTAAACGCCAAGATGATCTGATGCTATCACGACGCTATGTGCTAAGAACAGTAACTTTATCGTAATATATGAGATAACTCATAGTGTCGAGAGAGCATCACATCATCTTGGTGCTTAAATCTCAGGCATTGCAAACTCTGTATATATTTTCACTAATACTAAGCAACGGTGGGTCTGGTTAGTACTTGGATGGGTGACCGCCTGGGAACACCAGATGCTGTTGGCATAACGTTCTCCCTACGTGTCAAGTGGGGTTGGTGGAGGATTAGTGACCCTCCCTGTAAAACAATTAACTCTAAGCCCTTGGCCACCCTGTTTGGGATACATGGCGTCTGGCAAAAAATACTATTGTTATAGCGATGAGTGAACTACCGATATTCAGTTAAAACACATGGATAATATATAAAAGTAGTCTAAATATATCAGTTTGATCTAACCCTACTATTAACTTAGAAAAACAGTCACCACTAGCGCAGAGCAAGACCCGTGCTCACCCTTACCCTATTACCCCGTAAGGTACAGTACAGCCCAGGGTGTTAATAACAGATAATTCATTTGCATTGTATACCTGCATTGCATTTTTAGCATGCTAAAATATTTGTTTACATATATTGCTTTCAGAGTTTTTTCATCGAACTGTGTTAATAATAGACCATCGTCGGCGCAGAAAATGCTGTTTATTTTGCATAGGACCTGCTTGGTTTTCAGAGCCACTGTAACTTCTGTCCAGGTCAGAGGTCGGCAACCTAAGGCTCAGGCTTTTAGGACACTTTTACGGCTCCAGGAGCTTCATAAATAATCATTTATTCTTTCAGAACGAAAGGATCATGTAACAAGATTAAAGCATACTGAATAAATTAGAGAACACATCATTATATTTTGATTCAATTTGCGAATGTAAGTAGATCGAACAATATCACCGTAATGTTTTATTAAGATTTAGGAGTACTGTTGATTTCGGTTTATGAGACAGTTTTTTGTACTGCGGCACCAAGAGTACTACATTTTTATTGAACTTTAAAATAAATGGCTCTTCTAGCTTTAAGGGTTGCTGACCACTGGTCCAGGTAATCAGCGATGATATAGGTTATCAAGAAGAAAAGAACTGTTGAACCATTAAAACCCTGTCTGACACCGCTGAATCCTTTTTTTTCTTTATACACTAAATGAAATTTAGCGTCCATCTATTTGAACATATCGTAGTATTGCTACTGTTACTCTCTACGGATGCATATTATACTGCTTAAGGTCTTTAATAATTTCTCGTTTATGCTGTCAAATAACAATGGATTCTGACTGTATCCATATATAGTACTTCAGGAGAAAAATTCTCTGCTGTTTTTTTTTTTTTTTTGTGTGTGTGTGTAAAACCAATTAAGACCTTACAGTTTTCATTTTTTTTTTTTTTATCTTTAAGCATACTCATAAGATGTGTCTGACAGGGGTTCTCGTCTCAAGTCCTTGACTTGGTTGTTTTGTTTTCAGAATCAGCTTTGCATTTGAAGTTTTCCAGCAGTCAGGTGTATTTTCATTTCTTATTTCTTCATCGTAATGTGAATCTTTCCATGGCCACTTTGTTTTTCCGTACTTCTTTATGTAATTCATTCATTACCCTAATGCGAGCTGGTGTTTTTCCATTTTTCTTATTAATGATTTTTATGTAATCTTTAGAAAAACTTGGTTTTTCCAGTGTACTTGTTTCTACTTCTCTCGTTTTGTACCCATAATCAGCATGATCTCATAAATCTAGTAATGTTAATGTATCGTTCGTTTCATCTGCCGCTATCTCTGTTGCAATGGATTTTCTCTTCATTGTATATATATATATATATATATATATATATATTGGTGACTATTTTCCAAAAATCACTGAGTTTACCAAATCTTTCTTTTCCATCTTATGGAATTCATCATGTATGCTTTAGTTTGGTTCCCATATTTTCGAAGTTTCTCGACATGTTTCCACATTTTTTTTTTTTTTTTCGTATAATTTCTGTTTATGTCTAGTATTTGCCTATTATATTTTGTTTTTGCCACTTACACCATTTTCTTCACATTTCCTTTTTCTTTTTCTTCGTTATAGTTTTGTATCTTTTCCTCCTAATCTGAATTAATTTCGTGTCAGGCTCTTCTGTTAAAACTTCTTCTTCGACTAATTCCTGTTCTTACTTTATTTTGTCTTACATGATGCATCAGGCCTTTTCTTGTTTATCATCTGGAAGGTTTTTACTTCGTTTCTATCAGCTTTTTTCATATGTTTTCTTCTCAAAGTCTTCCATGTCCAAGAATCTCATTTTCCTGCCTGTCTAAATCTGTGTTCTTGGTGATACAGCACTTTATTATTTCGTGATCTATTAAATGGTCTTTTCTATTCGTGTTCGGTATTTGATAGTCTGCTAATTAAGTCGTGGTCGGCTATATCGAAATGCTGTTTTGTGCATCTATTTCCAGGGATCTAAATTTACTGTACATTGATTAACTGGCAGGGACAAAAACGTCTTTTGCCCTTTTTTGTCCCTCTTTGTCCATCTTTCCTTCATTGTTCATTTCCTTCACCTCTCTCCATCTTTTTCATCTCTTTTTCCACATTTTCCCCTTCGATCTTTGCCGAAATTGTCCTCTTTCTTCCCTTTCCCCTGTTTTCTGCACCATTCCCCCTTCATCCACCACCACCAACACCACCGCTAGCATTACTATAAGAGAGTTTAATTTTACGTTTATAAAATTTTCAATTAGCAGTTAGAAATGTAATGGGCCAGAAAGAGCACAAACAAGGAATTTTTTGTATGATCACTTGTTTTTTTGGCATACATTTTCCACTTCTTTACCCTATTCAGACTTGAAGAATAACCCTTTAGTTACTCCCAATATTCTCAGTTTTCTTTGGAAGAGTAAGAACGTTTTCTGTCAAAGTAAGAAAGAGGCATTTTTATTTGGATATGTTCCACATTATTTATTGTTGGATTCTTTATGAAAGAGACATGTATCTTTCCAGTTTTGTCTGGAGCACGTACAACTTGCGAAATACAATGAAATCCATATCTTTGCCACTTTTTTTTTTTTCTCCACCCTGCCCACATTTCATTGGGGAAGGGGTGTATGTGATAGTTGGCGTTATTTATTTATGACTGTGCACCGATTATCTCTTGAACCAATGAACCAATGAACTTCAAACTTTGCCCAGTTGCTGGGTATGTGGAACTGAGGAAGTCTGAAAATCCATCAGATGTAAAGCTGGGTGTTATAAGGGGAGGAGGGGGGGAAATAGGGCTCAATGATAAAGGTAGTGAGCAAATTTTTCAAACAGCCATTGGAGGCGAACTGTGAAAGATAAACAAATGGTTGCTCTTCATCACTAAGAGGAAGTCATATATGGAGATTCTTTTGTCACCATACGATGTGACCTTGAATGACACTGAAAGGACAGACTCAAGGTCGATCAAATCTTTTGGTAATAGTGCTATTATTATTTGGTAATAGTGCCTACCCCAGGGGGTAGAGGGGTTTTCAAGAATACTCCCCCAGTATCCCTGCTTGTCGTAAAAGGCGACTAAAAGGGTTGGCGGAGGGTTACTGCCCCTCCTCGGAAAACAACTAACTAAAAAAACAAACAAGAAGCCTCGGACAAGGACTGACCAAACGATGACGACCCAGGACCGGACAAAGGACTTGGTAATGAGTACATGGAATGTAAGAGGAGCGAATGATGAGGTGAAAGAGAGAGATTGTCCAGGTGCTTGAGGGTGCGAAAGTGGATGTATGTGGAATAACTGAAACAAAATGGGGAAAGTGTGAGAGAATGGGAGTATGGATGGGGTATATTTGCAGGAGTAGGTGAGAATGAGAGGGCAAAGGAAGGAGTATGTATAGTTGTGAGTAAAAGATGGAAGAGGAGCATAAGACAGCATGGATCAGATGGGTCAAGGATTGTGTGGGTAAAGTTGAAAGTTGGAATACAAATGTGGGCGATTGTGTGTGTGTATGCACCAACGCAAGATCGTGCTAGAAGAGTGAGAGAAGAGTTCTGGACAAATGTGGAAGTGTGCATGGAAAAGTTTGGAAGGAATGAGTGTTTTTGATTGGTGATATGAATGGTAAAGTTGGGAATGTGAAGGTGAATGGAATAGTTGGTGACTGGGGTGTGCCTGCTGAGATAGATGAGAATGGGAGTGCGTTAGTGGACATTTGTACTGGGAGGGGGTTGGTGATAGCCAATACCCTCTTCAGGCATAAAATGATCCACAGGTATACATGGCAAGTGATGAGAAGGGTGGGTGGTGAACTGAATGAAAGGAAGGCAATGATTGATTATGTGTATGTGGATGAAAGGATGCGAAGATGTGTAAAGGATGCAAGAGTGTATAGAGGTTGGGGGAGTGGACTTTCTGACCACTACTTGGTGGTGGCCAGAATTAGAATGCAAGTAAGATGGAGGAATAGAAGAAGGGAAAGACGAGAGGAAGGAGTAGTTGCAAGGAGAGTGGCAAGGTTACAAGATGAGAAAAAGGCAGAGTATGAGAGAAGTGGAGGAACGATTAGGCAAATATGAATTGGAGCAGATGGGAGACGTGGAAGGTGTAAGATATTTAGAATTATGTGCAGCATGTGATGTGGTGTGTGGAAGGAAGAGAAGACGGAGGGGGGTGCAAGGAACAGCGTGGTGGACTGAAGAGGTGAAATAGGCTGTGGCACAAAAGAAGAAAGCATACAATGAATGGATGAGAAATAGGGGCGTGGAAGAAGTTAAGAGGCGGAAGAGAGAGTTATATGTGGAAAGAAAGAGGTGAAAAGATTAGTAAGAGTAAGAAAAGAGTGGATGAGGAATTTGGAAGGAATCTGAGTGTAAAGTGGAGGGACTGTAAGAAAATGTTCTGGAGAGAAGTGAAAAGAGTAAGACAGGGTGGAAGTGATGTTAGCAGGGGAGTGAAAGATAAAAATGGTAGATTACTAGTGGAGAAGGGAGAAAAAATGAGCAGATGGAGAGAACACTTTAAGGAATTGTTGAACGTAGAGGATGGAAGTAATGCGAGTATAAGTGGCTGGGGAATGGCTGGGAGAAGGAGGGAGGTGAGAAGACAGGAAGAAATCAGTAGGATAGAAGTTGTGGAAGCAATGAAGTTAAATCAGGGAAAGCCCCAGGAATTGATGGAGTGTGTGGTGAAATGCTGAAGCATGGGGGAGAGATAGTAGTAGAATGGATGTGGAAGATGTGCAGATTGGCCTGGGAGGAAGGTAGAGTCCCGGAGGATTGGAAGTCAGGTATAATTATTCCCTTGTACAAAGGAAAAGGGGAAAAAGAAGTGTGTGGTAATCATAGGGGCATTTGTCTTTTTAGTATAATAGGAAAAGTGTATGGTAGGATACTTACAGAGTTAGAGAAAGAACAGAGAAATTTGTTGGAGAAGAACAGGGAGGCTTTAGGAAGGGAAGAGGTTGTGTAGATCAGATATTCATTCTTAGATCTTTAGTGGAAAAGTTTCTAGAGAAGGGAAAGAAGTTGTATGCGTGTTTCATGGATTTGGAGAAAGCATATGACAGGGTGGATAGACAAGGATTGTGGAAAGTGTTAAGAATATATGGAATAGATGGGAAGTTGTTGAATGCTGTGAAGAGTATGTACGATGGTGCGAAGGCTGCAGTGCGTGTGGATGGTGAACTAAGTGAATTTTTCTCTTTGAAAGTTGGGTTGAAACAGGGATGTGTCATGTCTCCATGGTTGTTCAATCTGTACATGGATGGGGTAATAAAAGAGGTACAAGGTAGGGTAGTGGATGTTGGAGTGGCCCTGGTGAGAAAGGATAGTGTTTGGAAACTCCCTGTACTTCTGTTTGCAGATGATACTGTGTTGTTGAGTGAAGACGAAGGGGAGCTGCAAGGCTTGGTGGATGAGTTTGAGAGAGTGTGTAAGAAACGGAATGTAAAGGTGAATGTAGGGAAGAGTAAAGTGATGGTCTTCGAGAGAGGTGAAGTTAGTGAATGTACAGCGAGGTTGGATGGTGAGGAATTGGAAAATGTACGTTTAAGTACTTGGGTAGTGTGATGAGTAAGGATGGAGGTTTGGAGGGTGAAGTGCTTGAAAGGGTACAGCAGGGAAGAAAGGTTGCTGGTTCTTTGAAAGCAGTGATAAGAAACAGGGAAGTGAGCATGGAAGTGAAAAAGTTACTACATGACAGTATTGTGATACCAACTCTAACCTACGGAAGTGAAGCTTGGACATTGTCGGAAGGACACAAGTCAAGAGTGAGAGCAGTGGAAATGAGTTATTTAAGAGGAGCCTGTGGAGTCACATGGAGACAGACTGACGAATGAGGATATAAAGGAGCGTTATGGTGTGGATGTGGATGTGATAGGAAGTGTTATAAGGAACACACTGAGGTGGTTTGGCCATGTGGAGAGGATGGAGGGTGAAAGACTGACGAAGAGAGTGTATGTGAGTGAGGTGGAGGGGGGAAGAGGGAGGGGGAGGCCGAGGATGAGATGAAGGGATGGAGTGGAGAGGTATATGGGAGTGGGGTGAGTTGGGAGCAGGGCAGTGAAATGGCGGGGAACAGGGCGACTTGGAGGCGATTTGTTTGTGGCCACCCCAAACGGGATTGAGGCGTCTGGCAATAGATAGATAGATAGACAGCCTATCATAAAACTTCATTTAACCCGATGTCCTTTCACCCTAAGACTTTGACCCCAATTCAGCCGGCCACACGCCTTCTTCAGATACCGTAGTTATATACACAGTGGGATAGGATCAGATATTGTTACTCGTTTTCTGTCTTCATGCCGAGTGAAGATCGATATTTTTCCTTAGCCATCCACAATAAACGAAAATAGGCCTATATAGGCTACTATTTTGCAACTTGCATTAAGATTTGGTTATTTTGCCTTTTTATTTCAGAAAGTTCACTATAGTTTTTCAATCCTCTCAGCATGAGATGGTGGCCGTACCCTACGTGTTTTTGGTCGAGCATGTGTAGGACGAGGAGGCTGGTATACGGGCTCACTATCAGCTTCTTCAGCTTGTGACCCCTCTTGTTGGTCCTGCTGAGATTCTGTCCTCACGATCAGGGATTGGGTTGAGCCCACAAGACACTGTGTGGCTTGTCTGCTGGTCGTTCTTCAAATTTTTCAAAAAGAATGTCATAGTGAGGAGGTTCCTTGATGTGGGCGTTGCCTGTTTTGCTGATGGCCTCCTTGTATGCCCGGAACAGCTGCCTGAGGTTCTTCAGCTTGGTCTTGAGCTGCTCCTCCGTAACATCAGCCATCTTGAAAAAAAAAAAAATCAGTCATCTAATTTACCCAAGTTTTTAAATATAATAAGTATACTGGGCAAGAATCGAAACCATCTGAATTGACCTTCCATCATGCTTCTGGTCATTATGAAATAAAATTCCTAATTGTTGCTGCATCTTAGAAGATAGTATAATACTAAAGTATGACATATAAATTCAATGTAACAATTTCTAGTAAGAAGCAATGTGCATCAGTGGATGCACATTATATGTCCACCAACATGATTCCCAAACATTTGCACAGGCCAGTAGATTATTAAAGTATTACAGTTTAAGACAACAACACTAATGAAAAAGAAAAAGCAGTGAGCATCAGTGAATCCCCATTATATATACATGAACATGCTTGCCAAGCATTTGCACTGTAGAGCACAGTAAAGACTGCATGCAGGCAACCAATAAGCAGGCACTGCTAGTAATAATGACTTACTTCTTTGTTGAATTCCTGCAGCTGTACAAAGAAAGAACAATCATAAATAATCAGATAATATTTAGTTCCTCATACAAACTTAGTGTTTCTTTCCTCTAAGGGGAATAATACTTCTAAAAGATGTTGTTTGGGATTAAAGGAAAAAGTAACATTTGCAACAAGACAGTATCACAAGGCTTACAGTTTTACTACCAAATACTGAACGATCATAACATAAAAAAATAAAAAAAAAGAGAGAGACGGTTTTCCTTACCACTGGCAGCATTTTGCGGTGAATCTCATGTCAAACTTTGGCACGTGTTTGTACTTTCCCCAAGAGGGCGGGAAAATTTTCTTTAATAATTTGTAAAAAGTAGTCTGTCAATGGTGGTGTCCGCAGGTCAACATTCCGGAAACCACCATGCCTCCTCTTTGGTGCAGAGCCAGCCACATCTGAAAAATTTTGGGGCACACATCAAACATTACACCACCATCCATATGCGCTCTCCCCAGATCACAACCTCCTCCCTTATACACAGTACCTCTCCATCCATCTCACCACCTCAAGCTTGGTCTGTTTGTACCCCTATCGCCATCCACCTCATTCATATAATTGTAAATCATATCCTCATGTGTGAATCACATTTAAGTAGAGTATTCTTTTTAACATTATCATTCACTCACATGTACATAATCACAAGTTTTTTTTCACCTTCCATGTTATCAGTCTTTTTCATTACCACAAGCTTGTGAAAGATAAACCATTTCTATTGCTCTCAACCTACCAGTTTGCTAGCATGTACATTGGCCTTAAGATTGACCTGTTTGACAGTTTGTGTTCTGACTCTCTTCTCTGGACGCAGAAGGTACAGGCTCTATATCCAGTGATGATTGGTCCCGTGCCTCAGGTTCAATTTGTTGACTGTTGGCATGTGACCTCATGCACCGACATGCATCCTCCGCATAATCAAATTGCCGGTCACAGTAAACACACATAGTACTGAAATAAAATATTCTCATTTTACTTCCAGGAACTGGAGACACCAACAAGTAAAAACAATAATTACATGAAAAGCAAGTTATCTGTGCATGGAAACATATTATCGTACCACAATCACTTCTTAACATGAACTGGTCATTTTCCATATAGCACAGGACAAGTATTTTACCAACATAAATGTGCATTTAGACCAAAAAACCTATGATGAAAACCCCGCTCACTTAAAAACTTATAAAAGAGTGAGGAAAAAAAGTACACAACTGTGTTCAACGTAACAATTACCTGTTGCTTTACAATTTTTTTTTCCTTACTTTAAGCATGGATCTTCAACACAGGACAAGTATTTTACCACCATAAATGGGAATCTACTTTCAACGAGCCGGCCTTCTAGTTTTTTCCACGCTACTTTTTGGCCTAATCTACCAAAATTGGGGGTGTGGGGGAGTTCTCTATAACATTTATGTTGCAAATTTTTTTTTCTTGAACTTCTCCAGGTTAGGTTAAGATTGGTTGGTTGTTTTCAAGAATAAAATAAAAATAATTTGCGACGGAAATGCAAGAGAAGAAAAGTGCCTTAGAATGGTCGGAAATAGTGGAAAATGATAGTTAAAACTTGTAAAATAGGGCTTGTTGAAACTATAAATTTACCCATAAATGTGCATTTGCAACCAAACAGTGTTAAGATGAAAACCCGCCTCACTTAATTTCAAAGAAAGACACACAACTGTTTTGAACTAAACAAATACCTGATGGTTTACCAATTTTTTTTTTTACCATGTTAATAATTGAAGTGAAAAATAAAAATGGTAGATTACTAGTGGAGAAGGGAGAAAAAGTGAGCAGATGGAGAGGACACTTTAAGGAATTGTTGAACATACAGAATGGAAGTAATGCGAGTATAAGTGGCTGGGGAATGGCTGGGAGAAGGAGGGAGGTGAGAAGACAGGAAGAAATCAGTAGGATAGACGTTGTAGAAGCAATGAAGACAGTTAAATCGGGGAAAGCCCCAGGCATTGATGGAGTGTGTGGTGAAATGCTGAAGCATGGGGGAGAGATAGTAGTAGAATGGATGTGGAAGATGTGCAGATTGGCCTGGGGGGAAGGTAGAGTCCCGGAGGATTGGAAGTCAGGTATAATTTATCCCTTGTACAAAGGAAAAGGGGGAAAAGAAGTGTGTGGTAATCATAGGGGCATTTGTCTTCTTAGTATAATAGGAAAAGTGCATGGTATGATACTTATTGACAGTGTTAGAGAAAGAACAGAGAAATTAGAGAAGAACAGGAAGGCTTTAGGAAGGGAAGAGGTTGTGTAGATCAGATATTCATTCTTAGATCTTTAGTGGAAAAGTTTCTAGAGAAGGGAAAGAAGTTGTATGCGTGTTTCATGGATTTGGAGAAAGCATATGACAGGGTGGATAGACAAGGATTGTGGAAAATGTTAAGAATATATGTAGTAGATGGGAAGTTGTTGAATGCTGTGAAGAGTATGTATGATGGTGCGGAGGCTGCAGTGCGTGTGGATGGTGAACTAAGTGAATTTTTCTCTTTGAAAGTTGGGTTGAAACAGGGATGTGTCATGTCTCCATGGTTGTTCAATCTGTAGTCACGCGTACTAATTTCTGCTCAGGGGTTACCCCTTCCTTCCCCCCTCTACCCTGGACAGAGGGAAGGGGGGAATCGCGAACAAATCTACCCCGCCTTCTGCCCCCAATTCTCCCACCCTCCACCTCCAGCTGCCAGTTACTGATTAGACGCAAATTTTCTCATGTCCTGTAAACATGACTAAACTGTCGTCGCACACGCTTTCAACAGCCAAGATTTGGACTATATTTTTAGAATAAATTATTACCGTATTGAACTGCATTCTCAGTGTCGTCCGCCGCACAATTCTGGGTTCCAGTGCTTACCGTTTCACTTCCCCCAACTGTCTCTCTCTCTCCCTCTCTCTCTCTCTCTCTCTCTCTCTCTCTCTTTCTCTCTGAATTTACTTTTCCCACTCTTTCTTTTTAAATTTATATAACTTTCTCTTTGCTTCTCTCCCCCTCTCCCCTTTCTCTCTCGTTCTTTGTCTTAAGTCTTCCCCTCCTCTCACCCCTTCCCTCCCCCCACCTTAGGCCTGATCAGCAGTCAGTTATGCCGTCACCGTTCCTTCGTATATCGTGTGGAGGCAACATTTACCACACACACTAAAGTCATATGTATGGAAAGCTTTTTTTTTCTTATATTTATTTGTATTTCTCATTATGTGCCAAGTTCAAATAGAGAACACCAGACCAATATTCGTAATTTTTATTAGAGTGACCGTTCCACTTCACATAGCTGGGTAGCTGGGCTTATAAACTGCACACACACACACACACACACACACACACACACACACACACACACACACACACACACACGACTTAAATTTTGCACTGAGCGTGGCGACTACAAATATAGTCATTCTAACAACTGGATCTGCTATCTCCAAACCTTCCCTATCCCAGTCAAACTCCTCATTCAATAACCGGTTATTGAATGAGGAGTTTGACTGGGACAGGGAAGGTTTGGAGATAGCAGATCCAGTTGTTAGAATGACTATATTTGTAGTCGCCACGCTGTCAGTGCAAAATTTAAGTCGTGTGTGTGTGTGTGTGTGTGTGTGTGTGTGTGTGCAGTTTATAAGCCCAGCTACCCAGCTATGTGAAGTGGAACGGTCACTCTAATAAAAAAAAATTACGAATATTGGTCTGATGTTCTCTATTTGAACTTGGCACATAATGAGAAATACAAATATATATAAGAGAAAAAAAATAGCTTTCCGTACATCTGACTTTAGTGTGTGTGATAAATGTTGCCTGCACACGATATACGAAGGGGCGGTGGCGGCATAACTGACTGCTGATCAGGCCTAAGGTGGGGGCAGGGAAGGGGTGAGAGGTGGGGAAGACTTAAGACAAAGAACGAGAGAAAGGGGAGAGGGGAGAGAAGCAAAGAGAGTTATATAAATTTAAAAAGAAAGATTGTGGGAAATATAAATTCAGAGCGAGAGAGAGAAACAGCTGGGGGAAGTGAAAAGGTAAGCACTGGAACCCAGAATTGTGCAGCGGACGACACTGGATTACAATGATGGTGAATATTTTCAATTTGAGAATGCAGTTCAATACGGTAATAATTTATTCTAAAAATATAGTCCAAATCTTGGCTGTTGAAAGCGTGTGCGACGACAGTTTAGTCATGTTTACAGGACATGAGAAAATTTGCGTCTAATCAGTACCTGGCAGCTGGAGGTGGAGGGTGGGGGAGTTGGGGGCAGAAGGCGGGGTAGACTTGTTCGCGATTCCCCCCTTCCCTCTGTCCAGGGTAGAGGGGAGCAGAAATTAATACGCATGACTGTACATGGACGGTGTAATAAAAGAGGTACAAGGTAGGGTAGTGGATGTTGGAGTGGCCCTGGTGAGAGAGGATAGTGTTTGGAAACCCTGTACTGTTGTTTGCAGATGATACTGTGTTGTTGAGTGAAGACGAAGGGGAGCTGCAAGGCTTGGTGGATGAGGATATAAAGGAGCGTTGTGGTGTGGATGTGGATGTGATAGGAAGCATTATGAGGAACACACTGAGGTGGTTTGACCATGTGGAGAGGATGGAGGGTGAAAGACTGAAGAGAGTGTATGTGAGTGAGGTGGAGGGGGGAAGAGGTAGGGGGAGGCCGAGGATGACATGAAGGGATGGGGTGGAGAAGTATATGAGAGAGGGGGGTGTGAGTTGGGAGCAGGGCAGTGAAATGGCGGGGGACAGGGCGACTTGGGGGCGATTTGTTTGTGGCCACCCCAAACGGGATTGAGGCGTCTGGCAATAGATAGACAGAATTCCCCTTCATGTCGTTTTTTATATCTACAAAACTTTTGGTGTTTTCACTAGACGTCCACCCAGCCATAACAGTTTCACCTATTCTTACCTGTACTTTCATTCTAGAGATTACAGCAGACCTGCATTAGGCAAGACCATCAGAGAGAGTTTCTACAAATCAAAATTGTTTTTCATTCCTCTGCAAGAGTGGAAATTTCTCGAGAATTAACCTGCTTGATGTGATATTAATTCACAATTCACAGTCTGCCCTTATAATTATATCAACTGAACCTCTATATGATTGTCGTTGGTATTTGTCACCAGCAACCAGATGTAAGTATGGATAATTTCATGATATATTTACTTGTCATTGCTGGCCATTGTGAATTCCTACACCAGAGTCTTCTCCTTCTTGTTTGTCCACTAAGACTGCTCCCAATCACGCTTCGGTGAGATACGAAGACGCGCTTGGTTTGTATATCCTTGGATTGGGCCGAGCTTCGTATCCTTTGGTCCTCCAAAAAGGGGTAGCTTGGTTTAACCGTAGACCAGCTTCGAATCCGATCCGCCGCTTGGTCCGCCAAAATACAGCATTAGTAAACTTGTCATTTGTTTAACGTCAAATTAGCGCACTTTAGACACTGAAATACCTTGTTCTAGAGCTACATTAGGCCTTGCTGCAACACTGTACACCAGTTTCCTATTTCTCTTTTGACTTACATGCCATATAATATTCCTACTCAAAAATAGATCGGGACGTCACTTTTTTTTTTTTTTTTTTTTCAAGTCTGGTTCCGAGATATTGAACAACTAGGACTTATCATGTAAGAGTTTTTAGGAATGTTTCATTACCAGATTTATATTGCTGTATAATGCCGTTGAACTAAGAATTCCATGCACGAATTCGCCTTTCTACTTCGCTAATTCAGGACGAGTGCACGAAATATGAGTTAAAAAAAATGCAGGATGAAGGAACTTCATGAACTGTATTAATGTCGTCTAGAAATTGTTTGGATTTTTACGTTAGGAAAAGGGTCATTTGAGTAATGCTAAAAACGGCAAAATTGAAGGCGAAAACACAATATATGGAACTTCCACAAATATACTCTAAATTATTGGGAAACACAATTATATTCAAAATTCTGAAAACATTTTCAAGGGTGAGAAGATTCCGTGTCGAAAAAAAAAATAAAAAACAAGACCAAATGAGGTAATACATAGGATGAAATTGATTCACAGTTAAAAAATGCAATCATTTGAGTGATTTAAGCCCAAAGAGTTTCCTTTCATTAGACGTGAAAACAACTTGGAAATTTAGAGATAAAATGGATGTTATTTTATATGCCTTACTAGGGATTTAAAGTGGTATCCTGAGCCTAGCGTTTAGATATAAAATATGGAATATTTTCGCAGTTTGACGATTCTTGTATGATTATCCATATTTACAAAGTTAATATGACTCCAAAAGGTAATACATAGATTAGAAGAAAATCGTTTACTTATTGATTATCATATATACATTATTAGGGAAATCTAAATTTATAGCCGTACTGAGTTATTCAGTTTAAAAACATTACTTGGTCCCTCACATACGCAGTGTATAAGAAAAAAATGAGGTTGCAAGAGCCTCGATCTGAACTGGATTTTTAATTTCCGATGAGTCTATTGGCCTTTTTTTTTTTTTTTTTAGCCTTGACTTCACGGATAGAAGGTAATGCCAAAGGTGAACTAGTTACGGCTGATTGCATTCACTTTGGGGGTAGTTCAAAAGTGTTTTCCTCTAGTGTTGGCTGTTTAAACTTATTTTTGGGCGAAATCGTTTAGTATGCAGTCTCCACGAATGTACTCACACTTGATTGGGAAACAATTATCACCACAGTGAAAAATGTGTTAAGAAGAAATTGATTAACACTTAAAGAAAGCTAGTATCTGAGCTGTTCAAGAACGGTAAGTTGCAATTGATGTGTGTCACCGAAACAAGCAAGAAACTTCGAATGAGTATTCTTTTTTATCTGCTGTAGTACTTTAAAATTACATCGATTCTCCTGACAATGTACAAAACATATTTGCACACTATGTAGGTTCGTGTTACACGTTAAACCACATTTCCTTAGGGAAAATCTTTCAAAACTGATACCTCGTGAGAAGGAATATGGAATAGCTGTCGACTCTGATCCATAAATTTATAGGAGAAAGTACAAACACAATCGTAATACAGATATATATAATTACTTACGTTTTTTAACCTTGTTTGTGATCTCTGTAGACATATAGTGCATGACAGCTACCAAAAAATGCCGGTTGAAGGAACACTGTGAAACGTAAATTAACATCTACATGTAATGAGAGCTGGCATATGAGGTGTTTAAGAACAGTACGATTCAATTGATGTGGGGGTCTCCGAAAGAATCGAGAAACTTCGAATGTTCTTTTTTATCTGCAGCTGAAGCATTTAAATAATTTCATCGGTTCTCCTGACTGAATGTAAAAAAAAAAAAAAATTGAACACTGAAGATTCGTGATGCTCAATAAGCACCATGATGCACAATAAGCATCAAAACTGGTATCTCGTGAGATGGAATACTGAAGAGATTTTAACGCTCATCTATAAATTGATGCGAGGAAGTACGAACACTATCGCAATACCGAAATACATAATTCATTTTAATTTTTTTTCTTCATCTCCGCAAACATATGGTGCATGACAGCTACAAAAAAATGCCAGTTGAAAGAACAATGAGTGAACTGTATTAATGTCGTGTGAACATTGTTTGGATTATTACTATAGGTAGAGGGTCATGTAAATGATGTTAAAAACAGCAAAATTTAGGGATAAAATGCTAAATATGACAGCTACATAAAATGCAGCTTGAAGGAACGCTGAATGAACTGAATTAAAGTCGTTTGGAGATCGATTGGATTTTTACGTTAGGAAAAGTGTCATTTGTGTGATACGAAAAACCCATAATCGAGGGCAAAAACACTAAATATGCAACTCCTACTAATGTACTCTAAATTAGCTGGAAACTGACAATTTTTATCTAAAATTCATAATACATTTCTGGGGGTAAGAATATTCTGACTCGGAAAAAAAAAAACAGTAACAAGGCTAAATGAGGAAATCCATACGATTAAATCGATTCATGGGCCAAAAAATGCTGACAAACTAGTGTTTTGAGACCAAAGAGTTTCTTATCATTAGAGACATGATTATCATTAGAGACATGAAAACAAATTGGAAATTTAGAGATAAAAAGGATATTTTTTTTCTTTGCATCACTAGGGCTTTAAAGTGGTATCTTAAGCTTAGTGTTCACACAAAAGAAAAATATGGAATATTTTCGCATTATGAAGGTTCTTGTAATATCATTATCCATATTTATAAAGGTAAAATGACCCTGAAAGAGATTAAATCGTTTAAAAGAAAGTCGTTTATTTATTAATTAGGGAAATCAAAATTTATAGCCGTACTGGGATATACAGTTTATAAACATTACTTGATTCCTCATACGGAGTTTTATTGTTCTTAATGGTGCAAAAAAAAAAAAAAAAGTTGCGTGAGCGGCGACCTGAACTCTTGTGTCTGCTATGTTCAGATTAATTGGATTTTTCATTTCCAGTGAGTCTATTTGATTTTTTTTTTTAGCCTTTACTTAACGGTAAAAGATTCTGCCAAATTTGACGTAGTTACGGCTGATGCGATTCACTTTGGGGGGAGTTCGAAACTATTTTACTGGAGTGATGGCTGTATAAAATTATTGGAAGAAATCGTTAAATTTGCTACTTACAGAAAGGCACTTAAAATCGATTAGAAAAATAATTATTACAAAAATCAGACATTTCTCATGGTGGAAAAAAAAAAATATTTACGAAACATGTAACAAGAATTTGATTAAGTAAACAAAGCTGGCATCTGAAGCGTTTAAGAACAGGAAGTTTCACTTGATGGAGGGGTCACGGAAACAAGTGAGATACTTTGAATGAGTATTCATTTTTATCTGCAGCAGCACTTTAATATTACATCAAGCCTTCTGACAGTTAAAAAAAAAAAAAAAAGGTAATATTTGCTCACTATGAAGAATCGTGTTACACCATAAGCCACATTTCCTTTGGTATAATCTTTTAAAACTGATATCTCGTGAGAAGGAATATTGAAGAGCTTTTGACTCATCGTTCGTTCGTTCGTTGAAAGATTCCCTGCACATATAGTGCAGGCCCGGTCAGTGGTGTATGGGCTGATTAAAAAACAGTAAGTGAAGAGGACAGGACCTGGGGAATGCCCAGCACACACGTCCTGTCTCCTGACTGGCTTTGTGGTGTGTGTGTGGAGTGTGGACTCTCATCTATGTTTATAACTTTATTCCTCATCCCTGCACACAGATAATGAATGACAGCTACAATAAATGTTGCTTGAATGAACATTGAATGAACTTTTTTAATGACATCTGGAGATTATTTGGATTTTTAGGTTAAGAAGAGGGTCATTTGAGTAATGCTATAATCGCTATTTGAGGGCGAGTACACGAAATATGCGTGATAGTTATAATAAATTCAGGATGAACACTGAATGAACTGTATTAATGTCGTCTGGAGATTGTTTCGACATTTACGTTAGGAAATGTTTCATTTCTGTAATGTAAAAACCGCATAATCGAGGGGGAAGACACTAAATACGCAACTTTCAGGAATGTACTCTAAATTTGCTGGGAAACACTCACAGTTGTGTCTAAAATTCATAAAACATTTCTCGGGGCTTAGAAAATTCATTTTCGAAAAAAAAAAAAAAAACGGAAACAAGGCTAAATGAGGTAATACGTAGGATGAAATCGACTCAAAGGTAAAAAGAAAAAAAATGCTACAATTTGAGTGTTTTAATCCCAGAGAGTTACCTTTCATTAGAGACGTGAAATTTAGAGGTAAAACGTATGCTCTTTTTAGGGCATTAAAGTGGTATCCTGAGCCTAGCGTTCATATAAAAAATATGGAATATTTTCGCATTTACAGTTCTTGTATTATTATTATCCATATTCACAAAGGCAAAATGACTCCGAAAGGCAATACATAGATTACAAGATAATCGTTTATTTATTGATTATCATATATGCATTATTAGGGAAATCTAAATTTATAGCCTTACAGAGTTATGCAGTTTAAAAACATTACTTGGTTCCTCCCATACGCAGTTATTGTTCATAATGGGTCAAAAAAAAAAAAAATCAGGTTGCAAGAACTTAAGTTCGAATGAGTATCCCATTTTATCTGCAGTAGTTCTTTAAAATTACATCAATCCTCCTGACAATGTAAAAAAACAAATTTGCACACCATGAAGGATTGTGTTACACGTTAAACCACGTTTCCTTAGGGAAAATATGTCAAAACTGATTCAGATTAACAAGATTTTTAATTTCCGACAAGTCTATTGGCTTTTTTTTTTTTTTTTTAACCTTGACTTCACGGATAGTAGGTAGTGCCAATGGTGAACTAGTTACGGCTGATTGCATTCGCTTTGGAGGTAATTCCAAACTACTTTATTCTAATGATGGATGTTTAAACGTATTTTTGGGCGAAATCGTTAAACATGCAACTTCCACAAATGTATTCACAATTGATTGGGAAAAACACAATTAATTACCAAAGCTTAGAAGACACTTGTGAAAGTGAAAAATGTGACATTTAAGGAAACATTTAACAAGAAATTGATTGAAAAAAAGCAGGCACCTGATGTGTTCAAGAACTTAAGTTTCAAGAGAGAAACTTCGAATGAGTATCCCATTTTATCTGCAGTAGAAGTTCTTTAAAATTACATCAATCCTCCTGACAATGCAAAAAACAAATTTGCACACCATGAAGGATTGTGTTACACGTTAAACCACGTTTCCTTAGGGAAAATATGTCAAAACTGATTCCTCGTGACGAGGAATATACTGTAGAAGAGCTATCGACTCTGATAAATAAATTTATAGGAGAAAGTACAAACACAATCGCAGTTCAGATATATATAATTACGTACCTTTTATAATCTTATTTGACATCTCCGTAGCTATATAGTGTTTGACAGCTACCAAAAAAAATGCCGGTTGAAGGAAAACTGAGTGAAGTGTTATGTCGTCTGGAGATTGTTTGAATTTTTACGTATGTAAGAAATGTCTTCTAATTTTTGTAATAATCATATGTTTTCCAATATATTTTAAGTACATTTCTGGAAGTTGCAAATATAACAATTTCGTCCAATAATTTTATACACCCATCACTCCAGTAAAATAATTTTGAACTACCTCAAAAGTGAATGCTATCAACGTAACTAGGCCAAATTTGGCACTACCTTTTAACTTGAAGTCGAGGTTTAAGAAAAAAAAATAGACTTTTAAACGATTTATTCAATTTCAGAGTCATTTTACCTTTGTAAAGATGGATGATGATATCACAAGAACCGTCATACTGCGAAAATATTGCAGATTTTATATATGAACACCAGACTTAAGATTCCACTTTAAAGCCCTTGTGATGCAGAGAAAAATTATATACATTTTATCTAAATTTCCAAATTGTTTTCACGTCTCTACTGAAAAGAAACTCTTTGGTCTTAGACACTATTTTTTTTTTTTTTTCCTGGGAATCGATTTCATCGTACGTTTTACCTCATTTAGCCTTATTATTGATTTTTTTTCGAGACGAAATTTTCTTACCTTAAGAAATATTTTCTGAATTTTAGATACTAATTGTCAGTGTTTCCAGTTAATTTAGAGTACATTTTTGGAAGTTGCATATTTAGTGTTTCCGCCCTAGATAATGTGGTTTTTAGCATCACACAAATGACACTTTTGCTAACGTAAAAATCCAATCGATCTCCAAATGACATTATAGGGTTCACTCAGTGTTCCTTCAACCTGCATTTTTTGTAGCTGTCATGAATATTTAGTATTTTCCCCCCTTATTATGCTGTTTTTAACATCATTTACATGACCATCTTACTATAGTAATAATCAAACAATGTTCACACGACAGTACAGTTCGCTCATTGTTCTTTCAACGGCCATTTTTTGTAGCCGTCATGTACTATATGTCTGCGGAGATGAGGAAAAAATTTAAAATGACAATTATGTATATGGGTATTGGGATAGTGCTTGTACTTTCTCGTATCAATTTATAGATGAGCG
This sequence comes from Coenobita brevimanus, assembly GCF_032717465.1. Classification (NCBI taxonomy): domain Eukaryota; kingdom Metazoa; phylum Arthropoda; class Malacostraca; order Decapoda; family Coenobitidae; genus Coenobita; species Coenobita brevimanus. The sequence continues at coordinate 52,732,377 of NC_136954.1, read as the reverse complement.
TTAAAACCTCCTCAGAATTCCATCTCACAAGGTATCAGTTTTGAAAGGTTTTACCTAATGAAATGTGGGTTTTGGTGTATCATGAACCTTCAAATTGTTAAGAAAAAAAAAATCTTTTATATTGTCAGGAGACTCGATGTAATTATCTAAATGCTTCTACTGCAGATAAAAAAGAATAATCATTCGAAGTTTCTCGCTTCTTTCGGAGACCCCCACATCAATTGAATCGTACTGTTCTTAAAGACCTCATATGCCAGGTCTCTTTACATGTCATTTTACTTTTTTTTGTATGTTTCCTAAATGTGATTTTTTTCACCCTCGGAATTTTTATCTGAGCTTGGTAGTAATTTGATGTTTCCCAAGCAATTTTGAGTACATTTGTATAAGTTGCATACGTAACGATTTCTCCCAAAAATACGATCAAACAGCCATCACTCCAGTAACTAACCTCAGAGTAAATGCCATCAGCCGTAACTAGTTGAATTTTGTCACAACGTTTTATCCATGGTCTAGACTAAAAAAAGGCATCGGAAATTAAAAGTCCTGTTAATTTGATCATGGTAGATGCAATTGCAACCAGATTTTTTTATAGACCCATAACGATCAATAAAACAGTGTGTATGGGGAAATTAGCAATGTTTATGAATTGAATAATTCATTACGGCTCTAAATTTATTTTTCCTACTAATGTGTATATGACAATGCATAAATAACGACTTTCTTGTAAACGATTTAATGCCTTTAGAAGTGATTATACATTAGTAAATGTGGAAATGATATCACACGAACCGTCATACTGCGAGAATATTCCATATTTTATGTATAAGCATTAGGCTCAGGATACCACTTTAAAGCCCTTGTGATGGAAATAAAAATATCATCAATTATATCTCTAAATTTCCGAGTTTTCATGTTTCCAATGAAAGAGAACTCTTTCTGCTTAAAACCCACAAATGGATGCTTTCTTTACCTATGATTCGATTCCATAAAACGTTATACCTCATTTAGCCTTGCTACTTTTTTTTTTTTTTAACAATTTTCTCACCCTCACAAATGTTTCCTGAATTTTAGATAAAATTGTGAATGTTTCCAAATAATTTAGAGTATGTTAGTGGAAGTTGCATATTTAGTGTTTTCGCCCTCAGTTATGCGGCTTTTAGTATTACTCAAATGACACTCTTCATAACGTAAATATCCAATCTCAAAATGACATTTTTACAGTTCGTTCACTTCAACCAGCATTTTTTGTAGCTGTTATGCATATTTAGTGTTTTCGCCCTCAATTAGCGGTTTTCAGTACCACTCAGATGACCCTTTTCCTAACGTAAAAATCCAAACATCCTCCAGACGACATTACACTTCACTCAGTGTTCCTTCAACCGGCATTTTTTTGTAGTTATGCACTATATCTCTACGATCACAGTTTATAAATGATAAGTAATTATAAACATCGGTATTGCGATTGTTTGTACTTTTTCCTATAAATTTATGGACCAGTTTTGAAAGGAAATGTGGTTTAACGTGTAACACGATCCTACACAGTGTGCAAATTTGTTTTTTACTTTGTCACTAGGATCAATGTAATCTTAAAGTACTTCTGCAGATAAAAAAGAATACTCATTCGATGTTTCTTGCCTGTTTCGGTGACCCACATAACAATTGCATCTTACCGTTCTTGAACACCTTAGATGCCAGCTTTCTCTGTCAATCAATTTCTCACAAGTGTCTTCTAAGTCTTGGTGATAATTGAGTGTGTTTCCCAATCAATTGTGAGTAAAGAAGAGGAGTACATTTGTGGAGGTTGAATATTTAACGATTTTGCCCAAAAATACGTTTAATCAGCCATCACTAGAGTAAAACTGTTTTGAAATACCCCCAAAGGGAATGCCATCAGCTGTAACTAGTTCACATGTCTGTGAAATCAAGGTAAGAAAAAAAAATAGACCGAAAATTAAAGATCCAGTTAATCTGAACATGGCAGACAAAACAGTTCTGATCGAGGCTCTAGCAACCTCTTTTTTTTTTTTTTTTTTTTTTGACCCATTATTAACATGTGAGAAACCAAGTAATGTTTTTAAACTGTTTAACTCGGTAAGGCTATAAATTTAGATTTCCATAATGTGTATATGCTAATAAATAAATAAATGATTTTCTGGTAATCTATGTATTGCCTTTCGGAGGCATATTACTTTTGTAAATATATTGATAATTCAAGAACCGTCAAACGGCGAAAATATTCCCCATTTTATATATGAACTTTAGGCTCGGGATACCACTTTAAATCCCTAGAAAGGCAGATAAAAATAACACCCATTTTATCTCCAAATTTATAAGTTGTTTCAACGTCTCTAATGAAACTCTTTGGGCTTAAATCACCCAAATGTCAGCATTTTTTACTGTGAGTCGATTTCATCCTACGTATTACCTCGTATAGCCTTGTTACTGATTTTTTTTTTTTTTTTGACGAAGTTTCCTCATCCTCGAAAGTGTTTCCAGAATTTTGGATATTATTGTGAGCATTTCCCAATAATTTAGAGATTATTTGTGGAACTTTCATTTATTGTGTTTTCGCCCTCAATTATGACGTTTTTAGCATTACTCAAATGACCCTTTTCCTTACGTAAAAATCCAAACAATCTCCAGATGACATTAATACCATTCAGTGTTTCTTCAACCTGCATTTTTTGTAGCTGTCATGCATATTTAGTATTTTCTCCCTTAATTATCGGTTTTCAGCATCACACATATGACCCTATTCCTAACATAAAAATCCAAAAAAATCAGACGACATTCAGTGTTCCTTCAACTTCCATTTTTTGTAGAGGAAATTAATTATATATCGTTGAATTTCTTTTTTTTTTTTTTTACGTTCTCGTATAAAATTGTAGATGGGAATCAAAAGCTCTTCAATATTCCTTCTCACGAGATATCAGTTATGAGAGATTATACGTAAGGAAATGTGGCTTATTGTGTAACACGAACCATCATAGTGTGTAAATATTACTTTTTTTTCATTCAGTCAGGAGGGTCGATATAATTTTAAAGATAAAAATGAACACATTCGATGTTTCTCGCTTGTTTTGGTGTCTCCAACTTCAATTGAAACATCCTGTTCTTAAACGCTTTAGATGGCTGCTCTCTTTACTTCTCGGTAGAGTTCTTTGTAATATATTTCCTAAATGTCATTTCTTTCACCCTCAGAAGGAATTCTGAGTTTTCATAATTATTTTCGTTTTCCAATCACTTTTCAGTTCATTTGTGGAAGTTGCAAATTTAACGATTTCGTCAAATCATACGTTTATACAGCCACCACTGAAGTAAAAAAGCTTTGAACTACCCCCAAAGTGAATGCATTAGCTGTAACTAGTTCAAATTTGGCACTACCTTTAACGAGAAGTCAAGACAAAAAAAAAAAAAAATACACTCAACGAAAGTTAAAAATCCAGTTAATCTCAACATTGCAGACACAACAGTTCAGGTCGACGCTCAAGCAACCTGCTTTATTTTTTTAGACCCATCATGAACAATAAAATTGCGTATATGAGGAACCAAGTAATGTTACTGTATAGCTCATACAGGCTATAAATTTTCTTTTTGCTAATAATGTATGGATGATAATAAATAAACTATTTATTTGAAAGTGATTTATTCCTAATGAAATAAGAACCGTCATATTTCGAAAATATTCCATATTTCATATCTGAACACTTATTCTTAGGATACCACTGAGTGAGGAGATAAAAGTAACATCCATTTTATTTCCAAATTTCCAAGTTGTTTTCATGTCTATAATGAAAGGAAACTCTTTGAGCTTAAAACCCTCAAATGGCTGCATTCCTTACTTTTGAATCGATTGCATCCTTCGTATTACCTCATTTAGCCTTGTTACTTTTTTCCTTTTTTGGAGACGGAATTTTCTAACATTCAGAAATATTTTATGAATATTGGATACATTTATGAATGTTTCTCAATAATTTGGAGTATTTATGGAATTTCCATATTAAGTTCTATCGCTCTGAAATATGCGGTATTTACCATTACTCAAATGATCCTCGTCCTAACGTAGAAATGAAAACACGCTCCAGACGACATTAATACAGGTGATTCGGTGTTCCTTCAACCTGCATTTTTTGTGGTTGTCTTGCATATTCACTGCATAATGAGTAATAAAACAGCGTATATGCGGAACTAAGTAATGTTTATATATTATTTATTTATAAAATAAAACAGCGTATATGCGGAACTAAGTAATGTTTATATATTATTTATCTATAAAATAAAACAGAGTATATGCGGAACTAAGTAATGTTTATATATTATTTATCTATAAATTAAGCTTTTCCTAACAATGTATATATGATAATCGATTAATAAACTATTTTCTTCTCAACGATTTATTGCCTTTATGATTGATTTTACATTAGTATATACAGATAATGATATCACACGAACCGTCATCCTGCGGAAATATTCAATATTTTATATATGAATGCTATTCGCAGGATTTAACTTTAAAGCTTTACTGATGCAGATATAAATAACAACCATTTTATCTCTAAATTTCCGAATTATTTTCACGTTTCTAATGAAAGGAATCTCAAATAGCTAACTTCTTAACCTTTGAATCTATTTCATCCTTCGTATTACCTCATTTAGCCGTGTTACTGATTTTTTTCTTTTTCGAGACGGAATTTTCACATTCTCAGAAATGTTTTCTGAATTTTAGATACAATTATGTTTCCAAATAATTTAGAGCGTATTTGTGGAAGTTGCATACTTAGTGTTTTCTCCCACAATTATGCGGTTTTTAGCATTACACAAATGACCCTCTTCCTAACGTAAAAATCCAAACTCCAAACGACATTAATATAGTTCATTGTGTCATTGTGTCCCTTCAACCTGCATTTTTTTGTGGCTGTCATGCATAGTGTTTTCGCCCTAAATTACACCCTTTTCCTGGTATAAAAAAACAAACAATCTCCAGACGATATTAACAAAGTCCACTCAGTGTTCCTTCAACCTGGATTTTTTTTTTTTTAGTAGTCTACGGAGATGAGATGTGAAGTTATAAGTGGTAATTAATAACATTCCTCGGTATTGAAAGTATTCTCGTATAAACTTACAGAATAGAATGAAAAGCTCATCAATATTCCTTCTCACAAGGTATCAGTATTGAAAGGTTCTACATAACGAAATGTGGATTATGGTGTAACACGAACTTTCATAGTGTGCAAACTTTTTTTTTTTTTTTTTTTGCATTCAGTCAGGAGGCTAGATGGAATTTTAAAATGCTTCTACTGCAAATAAAAAAGAACACTCATTCGAAGTTTCTCACTTGTTTCGGTGACCTCCACATCAATTGAAACTTCCTGTTTTTAAACACCCTAGATGTCTGCTCCTATTACGTGTCAATCGATTTATTGTTATGTTACCAAAATGTGATTTTTTTCACCCTCACAAGTGTCTTCTAAGTTTTGGTATTAATTAGGTTGTTTCTCAATCTTTTTTGAGTACATTAGTGGAAGTTACATATCAAACGATTTCTCCCAAAAATTCGTTCGAAAAGACAACACCCAAGTAAAACAGTTTTGAGCTACTTCCAAAAGTCATTGCTATCGGCCCACCTAGTTCACCTCTGGCCATAGATTTTATCAGTGAAGTCAAAGCATAAAGAAAACTCATCGGAAATTAAAGATCCAGTTCATCTGAACATTGCAGACACAACAGTTCAGGTCGACGCTCTTAGAACTTTTTTTTTTTTTTTTTGACACATCATGAACAATAAAACTGGGTATAGGAGGAACTTAGCCATATTTATACATTGTATATCCCACTGCGGCTATAAATCTCATAAATCCCAATAATGTATACATGATAATCAACAAGTCAGTGATTTTTCTTGTAAACGATACCTTCGTAAATATAAAGTTGGTAATCATATCACACAAATCGACATACTGAGAAAATATTTCATATTTTACATATGAACACTTTTCTTACGATACGACTTTAAAGACCTCGTGATGCAGATAAAAACTACATCCATTTTATCTCTAAATTTCTAACTTGTTTTCACGTTTGTAGTGAGTGGAAACTCTTTGGGCATAAAACAATCCAATGGCTGCATTCGTTACTTTTAAATCGATTTCATCTTACTTATCTCCTCATATACCCATGTTATAAACTTTTTTCTGAGACGTAATTTTCTCACCCTCAGAAATGTTTTCTGATTTTTGAAAGCAAGGGTGTTTTCACAAAATTTTGAGTATTTGTAGAAACTGAATATTTAGTGTTCTCGTCTCGAGTTTTGAAGTTTTTAGCATTACTCTAATTACTTACTTCTTAAGGTAAAAATCCAAACAACCTCAAGACGACAATAATACAATTCATTCAGTGTTCCTTCAACCTGAATTTTCTGCAGCTGTCATGCAATATATGTCAACGTTAACCTGCATTATTTGTAGTTGTCTTCTAAATTCAGTGTTTCCGCCCTCAATTATGCGGTTTTTAGCATCACCCAAATGACCTTCCTAATGTATGAATCCAAACAATCTCCATACGTCATTAATACAGTTCACTCAGCGTTCCTTCAACCGATATTTTTTGTAGGTGTCCTGCACTATATATCTACGGAGATGAAGAATAAAGCTCTAAATGGTAAGAAACTATATATATCGGTATTGCGGTAGTCTTTGTACTTTCTTATATATATTCATAGATGAGAGTTAAAAGCTCTTCAATATTCCTTCCCACGAGGTATCAGTTTTCAGAGATTATACTTAAGCAAATGTGGTTTGTGGTATAACACGAACCTTCACAAGGGCTTTATATTATTTTTAAGTGCTTCTACTGCAGATGAAAAAGAATATTCATTCGGTTTCCCGCTTGTTTCGGTGACCCCCGCATCAATTGAGACACTTCTTAAACACCTCACATGGCAGCTCTCTTTTCGTGTCATTCGACTTCTAGTAATTGTTTTCCTGAGATTTTTGTTCACCTTCAGGGTCTTTTTTTTTTTTTTTTTTTAATAATTAGGTGTTTTCGCAATCAGTTTTGAGTACATTGTGGAGGTTCCATATATAACGATTTCGCCCAAAAATACGTTTAAACGGCATTCACTCCAGTAAAATACTTTAGAACTACCCCCAAAGTCAATGCTATCAGATGTAACTACTTCACTTTTGACGCAATTTTATCCGTATTGTCAACACAAAAACAAATATATATATATATATATATATATATATATATATATATATATATATATATATATATATATATATATATATATATATATATATATAAATCCAGTTAATCCGAACATAGCAGCTACAACAGTTCATGTCGAAGTTATTCAACTGTTTTTTTTTTTTTTAATCATTATGAACATTAAAAAAGAGTATGTGAGAAACCAACAAATGTTTATAAACTGTGTATCTCAATACGGCTGTAAATTTTGATTTCCCTAATTATGTATATATGATAATCAATAAATAAACGATTTTCTTGTATACTACTTATTGCCTTTCGGAGTCATTTTACATTTATAAATATGGATAATGATATCACAAGAACCGTCATACAGAGATAATATTTCCATATTTTATATATGAACACTAGGCTCACGATACCACTTTAAATACCTAGCAATGCAAATAAAAATAACATCCATTATATCTCTAAATTTCCAAGTTATTTTCACATCTTTAATAAAAGGAAATTTTTTGGGCTTAAATCACCCAAATGACAGGATTTTTAAACAGTAAATCGATTTCATCCTACGTATTACCTCATTTAGTCTTGCTTTTTTTTTTTATTGAAATTTCCCACGCTCCAAAAGGTTTTCAGAATTTGGATATAATTGTGTTTCCCAATAATTTAGAGTATATTTGTGGAAGTTCCACATTTAGTGTTTTCGCCCTCAACTAAGCCGTTTGTAGCATTACTCAAATGACCATTTTCTTAACGAAAAAATCCAATCTCCAGACGACATTAATAAAGTTCATTCAATGTTCCTTCATTCATGCATATTTCGTATACTCGCCCTCAAATAGCGATTTTAGCATTACTCAAATGACAACCTGAAAATCCAAATAATCTTCAGGCGACATTAATAAAGTTCACTGTGTTCATTCAAACAGCATTTGTTGTAACTGTCATTCACAATATGTCAAAAGCTCTTCAATATTCCTTCTCAAGAGGTATCAGTTTTGAGAGATTATACCGAAGGAGATGTGGCTTATGGTGTAACACGAACCTTCATTTTGTGCAAATATAATTTTTTTTTTTTTTTACATTGCCAGGGGCTTGATGTAGTTTTGAAATGCTTCTGCTGCAGATAAAAATGAATACTCAATCGAAGTTTCTCACTTGTGGGGGCACATCAATTGAAACTTCCTATTCTTAAACGCTTCAGATGCCAGCTCTGTTTACCTGTCAATCAAATTCGTATTATATGTTTCCTAAATGTATTTTTTTTTTTTCACCGACTGTCTTCTGAATTTTGTAAAAATTATGTTTTGCAATCATTTTTAAGTACACTTTTGGAAGTTGCAAATATAACAATTTCGGCCAATAATTTTATACAGCCATCTCTCCAGTGAAATAGTTTTGAACTATATCAAAAGTGAATGCCTTCATCCGTAACTAGTTCAAATTTCGAACTACGTTTCACCGAGAAGTCGAGGCTAAAAAAACAAAAACCAATAGACATGGGAAACCAAGTAATGTTTATAAATTGTATATCAGTACGGCTATAAATTTTCATTTCCCTAATCGATAAATAAACGACTTTCTTTTAAACAATTTATTCCCTTTCAGAGTCATTTTACTTTGGTAAATGATATCACAAGAATCGTCATACTGGGAAAATATTACATAGTCCATATACGAACACCACCTTGATACAACTTTAAAGCCCGAGTGATGCAGAGAAAAATAATATACATTTTAACTCTACATTTCCAAGTTGTTTTCACGTCTCTACAGAAAACACTCATTTTTTTGCTTGGGAATCGATTTCATCGTATTTATTACCTCATTTAGCTTTGTTATTGATTTTTTTTTTTTCGACGGAATTCTCCCACACAAAAATATTTTCTTAATTTTAGATACAAATTGTCAGTGTTTCCAGGTAACTTAGAGTACATTCGTTTAAGTTGCAAATTTAGTGTTTCGCCATAGATTATGTGCTAACGTAAAAATCCAATCGATCTCGTAACGACATTAATACAATTTATTCAGTGTTCCTTCACCCTACATTGTTTGTAGCTGTCATGAATATTTGGTATTTTTCCCCTATATTATGCTTTTTTTAACATCATTTACATTACCCTCTTATTATGGTAATAATCAATGTTCACACGACATTAATGCTGTTCACGCATTGTTCTTTCAACGGGAATTTTTTGTAGCTGTCAATCACTGTATGTCTGCGGAGATGAAGAAAAAAAAATAAAAAATTCTGTAAAGATTTCTCCCCAAAATACGATCAAACAGCCATCACTCCAGTTAAACAGTTTTGAACAAACCTCAGGGTGAATGCAATCAGCCGTAACTAGTTCAATTTTGTCACTACCTTTTATCAGCGGTCAATATTTAAAAAAAGCATATAGACTCATCGGAAATTAAAAGTCCAGTTAATCTGATCATGGGAGACGCAATTGCAACCAGATTTTTTTGCAGACCCATAACGATCAATAAAACAGTATGAGGAAAAAAGTTTGTTTATAAATTGTATTAACTCATTACGGCTATAAATTTAGTTTTTCCTAATAATGTGTATATAACAATTCATAAATAACGACTTTCTTGTAAACGATTTATTGCCTTTAGAAGCGATTATACATTAGTAAATATGGATAATGATGCCAAAAGACGCGTCATATTGCGAGAAAATTCCATATTTTATGTATGAGCATTAGGCTCAGGATACCACTTTAAAGCCCTTGTGATAGAGATGAAAATAACCAATTTTTTCTCCAAATTTCCAAGTTGTTTTCACGTTTCCAATGAATGAGAACTCTTTCGCTTAAAACCCTGAAGAAGATGCGTTCTTTTTCCTATGATTCAATTTCATCTAACGTATTACTTCATTTAGCCTTACTATTTTTTTTTTTTTCGTATTACCTCATTTAGCCTTGTTACTGATATTTTTTTTTTCCTGACGAATGTTTCCTGCTTTTTAGATACAATTGTGGAAGTTGCATATTTAGTGTTTTCGCCCTTGTTGTGCGGTTTTTAGCATTACTCAATTGACACTTCATAACGAAAGTATCCAAACAATCTCAAAACGACATTAATCCAGTTCATTCACTGTTCCTTCAACCTGCATTTCTTGTAGTTGTCATGCATATTTAGTGTTTTCGCCCTCAATTAGCGGTTTTCAGTACCACTCAGATGATCGTCTTCCTAACGTAAAAATCCAAACAACCTCCAGACGACATTACACTTCACTCAGTGTTACTTCAACCGGCATTTTCTTGTAATTATCATGAATTATATCTCTACGGACATGACAAGGTTATAAAGGGTAAGTAATGCGATTGTTTGAACTTTCTCCTATAAATTTATGGATTAGAGTCGTTAGCGCTTCCATATTCCTAAGAAAATGTGGTTTGTGTGGAAATTTGTTTTTTACATTGTCAGGAGTATCGATGTAATTTTAAAGTAAAATTAAAGATTAAAAAGAATACGCATTCGATGTTTCTTGCTTGTTTCGTTGTCCCACACATCAATTGAAACTTACCGTTCTTGAACACCTCAGATGCCAGCTTTATCAATCAATTTCTCTTCAAATGTTTCTTAAATTTTTCACCGTTAAGTTTCTTCTAAGTTTTGGTAATAATTGAGTGCGTTTCCCAATCAATTGTGAGTATATTTGTTGAGGTTGAACATTTAACGATTTTGCCTAGAAAAACGTTTAAAAAGCCATATCTAGAGTAAAACTGTTTTGAAATACCCCCAAAGTGAATGCCATTAGTTGTAACTAGTTCACCTTTGACGTTACCTTCTATCTGTGAAATCAAGGTTAGAAAAAAAAAAATACTCATCAGAAATTAAAGATCCAGTTAATCTGAACAATGGCAGACAAAACAGTTCTGATCGAGGCAACCTTTTTTTTTTTTTTTTTTAAGATTAAAACTGCGTATGTGAGGAACGAAGTAATTTTTTTTTTTTAACTGTATATCTCGGTACGGCTATAAATTTAGATTTCCCAAATAATATATGATTTATAATCAATAAATGAACGATTTTTTTGTAATCTATGTATTGCCTTTCTGAATCATATTTATCTTTGTAAATATGGATAATGATAATACAAGAACCGTCAAACGCATAAAATATTCTATATTTTATCTCTAGAATGGGAGATAAAAATAACATCGATTTTATCTCTAAATTCCGAAGTTGTTTTAACGTCTCTAATGAAAGGAAACTCTTTGGGCTTAAATCACTCAAATGACAGCATTTTTTAACTGTGAATCGATTTCATCCTTCGTATCACCTCATTTAGCCTTGTTAGTGATTTTTTTTTTTTTTCGAGACGGAATATTGTCAGAATTGTTTTCTGAATTTTAGATACAATTGTTTCCAAAAAATTTAGAGCATATTTGTGGAATTTGCATATTTAGTGCTTTCTCCCACAATTATGCGGTTTTTAGCATCACTCTAATGACCCTCTGTGTAAAAATACAATCTCCAAACGATATTAACACAGTCCACTCAGTGTTTCGTTCTTGCATTTTTTTTTATTAGTCTTGCACTATAAGTCTACTGTACAGAGATGAGAAAATGTTATAAATGATAATTACATACCTCGGTATTGAAAGTGTTTGTACTGTCTCGTATAAACTTACAGAAAAGAATGAAAAGCTCGTCAATATTCCTTCTCACAAGGTATCAGTATTGAAAGGTTTTAAATAATGAAATGTGGCTTATGGTGTGCCACGAACTTTCATAGTGTGCAAATATTTTTTTTTTTTTAATGCACAAAAAAAGAATACTCATTTGAAGTTTCTTGCTTGTTTCGGTGATCTCCATATCAATTGAAAATTACCGTTCTTAAACACCTCAGATGCCTGTTCCTTTTACGTGTCAATCCATTACTTGTTATATGTTTCCAATATATTATTTTTTTTACTCAAGCGCCTTATGTTTGGTAATAATTAGGCATGTTTGCCAGTGAATTATAAGTATATTTATGGAAGCTGCATGTAACGATTTCTCCCAAAAATATGTTTGAACAACCATCACCAATAAAATAGTTGTAAACTACATCCAAAGTGATTATTATCAGACGTACTTAGTTCATCTCTGGCCATACCTTATATCGGTGAAGTCAAGGCTAAGAAAAAGCCAATAGATCCAATTCATCTAAACATGGCAGAAACAAAAGTTCAGATCGACGCAATTACTACCTGAATTTTTTAGACCCTTCATGAACAATAAAATTGCGTATATAAGAAACCAAGAAATGTGTATAAAGTAAATATCTCAGTAGGCTGTAAATTTAGTTCTCCCTAATAATATATGTATATGATAATCAATAGATAAACAATTTTCTTTTAAACGATTTATTGCGTTTCGTTGTAATTTTATCTTCGTAAATATGGCTAATGATATCACAAGAAATATTTCACACTATTTATTCACTTGGCTCAGCACACCACTTCAAAGCCCGAGTGATGCAGATAAAAATAAAATCCATTTTATTGGCTCAGCACACCACTTCAAAGCCCGAGTGATGCAGATAAAAATAAAATTCATTTTATCAGTGAATTTCTAAGTTGTTTTAACTTTTCTAATGAAAGGAAGCTCAATATCCTTAAAAGAATCAAATGCTTGCGTTGTTTACCAGTGAATCGTCTTCATCCTAGCGTTGTTACTGATTTTTTTTTTTTCTTCCCGACGGAACTATCTCAACCTAATTAATGTTTTATGAGTTCCCCGCTAATCAGGAGTGTATTTGTATAAGTTTTGTATTTACTGTTTTGGCCCACAATTATGCGTTTTCCACCATTACTCAAATGACCCCTTTCCTAATGTAAGAATCCAAACAATATCAAGAAGACATTATTACAGTTCTTGAGTGTTCCTTCATCCGGCATGTTTTGTAACTTTCATGCAATATATGTCTACGGAGGTGAAGAATAAAGTTATGAGTGGTAAATCACTGTATTGCGATAGTGTTTGTATGTTGAATAAATTTATAGATGAGTCAAAAACTCTTCAATATACTGTCTCATTGAGGTATCAGTTATGAGAGATTATATTTAAGAAACTGTCCCTGGGTGTAACAGAAAGCTTCATAGTGTGCAAATATAACCTTTTTTTTTTTTTCTTTACATTCATTCAGACGATATGAAAAAGAGTACTCATTCGAAATTTCTCGCTTGCTTCAGTGACCCCCACATCAATTGAAACTTCCTGTTCTTAAACGCTTCAGATGCCAGGTCTCTTCTCAATCGAACTCTTGATGTTTCGTAAATTTGATTTTTTTCACCATCAGAAGACATGAATTTTAGTAACAATTATTTGTTTTTTCAATCAATTTTGAGTTCATTTGTGGAAGTTGCATTTTGAACGATTTAACCCAAAAATACGTTTATACAGCGATCACTCAAGTAAAATAGTGTAGAATTTTTTTTTTTCAATCAATTTTGAGTTTTGAATTACCTCCGAAGTGAATCGCAGCGACCGTAACTAGTTCAACTTTGGCACTACCTTTAACCGTAACTGAAATGCTGAAAAACAAACAACACACTCATCGGAAATGAAAATGCCTGTTAATCTCGACATGGTTGATACATCAGTCTAGGTCCATGCTCCTGAAACCTGATTTATTATTTTTTTTTTAGACCCAGGATGAACACTGAAACTGTATATCTGGAACCAGTTCAATTTTATAATTGTATATCTCGTTTCGCTTATAAGTTAAGTTTTTCCAAATAATGTTTATATGATAATAAATAACCGATTTTCTTTAAAACTATTTATTACCTTTAGAAGTGTGTTTACCTACGTAAATATGGATAACCATATCACAAAAACCGTCATACTGCGAAAATATTCAATATTTTATATTTGGACACTAGATTCGGGATACCACTTTAAGCAGTGGTGATGAGAGAAAAATTTTATCAAATTTATCTCTAAATTATTGTTTTTTTTCGTGTCTGTAATGAATGGAAACTCTTTGGGCTTAAAATCTTCAAACGGCTGCATTCTCTACCTGTGAATCGATTTCATCCAACGTATATCCTCATTTAGCTTTGTTACTGATTTTTCTTTGTTGGAAACGTAATTTTCTCACCCTCAGTAATGTTTTCTGAATTTTGGATACAATTGTGTTTCTCAATAATTTGGAGTATAATTGGGTAAGCTGCATATTTAGTGTTTTCGCCCTAAATTTGCTATTTTAGCATCACAAATGACCCCCTTCATAATGTAAAAATACAAACATTATCCAGACGACATTAATGCAGTCCACTCAGTGTTCAATCAAGTACCATCGTTTTATAGCTATCATTCATTATATGTTGCACACACCACATACCCAGCCAGGAGACAGAGTGTGTGAACCGAGCAATCCCCGAACCCTGTTCTTCTCCCTTACTATTTTTTTAATCAGCCCATACCCCACAGACCGGGCTAATGTATGGCCCGGCCTGCACTATAGGTGCAAGAAATCTGTAAACAGTAACACCATATGTCTACGGAGATGAGGAATAAAGTTATATATATCTCGGTATTTCGATAGTTTGTACTTTCTCTTAAAAGGAATAGAAATGAGAATCAAAAGCTCATCAATAATCATTCGTACGAGGTATCAGTTTTCAGAGATTTTACCTATGGAAATGTGGATTATGGTGCAAATGTATTTTTTTTTTTTTTTTACATTGTCAGGAGGTTCGATCTAATTTTAAAGTGCTTCTACTGCAAAGAAAAAGGAACACACATTCGAAGTTTCTCGCTTGTTTCGGTGACTTTCACATCAACCGAAACTTCCTGTTTTTAAACACTTCAGATGCTTGCTCCTTTTACGTGTCAATCGATTTCTTATTTTATGTATCCAAAATCGTAATTTTTTTTCACCCTCAGATGTTTTCTGTTTTAGAAATAATTATGTTTCCCAATCTTTTTTAAGTACGTTACTGGAAGTTGCATATCTAACGATTTTTCCCAAAAATACGTTCGAAAAGCCATCAATTCAATAAAATAGTTTTGAACTACCTCCAAAGTGATTGCTATCGGCCCACCTAGTTCACCTCTGACCATAGATTTTATCAGTGCAGTCAATGCTAAAACAAAAAAGAAAAATGACTCATGGGAAATAAAAGATGTAGTTCATCTGAACATTGCGGACACAACAGGTCTGTTCGACGTTCTTGGAAACTGATTTTTTTCTTAGATCCATCATGAACAATAAAACTGCGAATATATCAAAAATTGTAAATTATATAAATTATATATCATAGCACGTCTATAACTTTAGTTTTTTCTAATAATGCATATATTATAATCAACAAATCTTGTAAACGATTTATTGAATTTCGGAGTGATTTTACCTTCGTGAACACAAACAAGATTTTATCTTCAAATTTTCAAGTTGTCGTCACATGTCTAATGAAAGGAAACGCTTTGGGAATAAAACCCTCAAATGGCTGCGTTCTTTACCTGTAGATTGATTTGATCCTAAGTATTACTTAATTTAGGCTACTTTCTGATTTTTTTTGTTTGTTTTTTACGAGACGGAAACTTCTCACCCTAAGAAATGTTTTCTGAATTTTAGATACAACTTTGTTTCTTACCCAATAATTTAGAGTACATTTGTGGAACTTGCTTATTTTTTACGTTCGCCCTCTATTATGCGGCTTTTAGCATTACTCAATTGACCCTCTTTCTAAAGAAAAAATCAAAACAACCTCAAGACGACCTGTAACCTGTATTTTCTGTAGCTGTCATGCACATTTAGTGTTTTCACAACAAATTATCTGGAAAATGTGAGTACGTTTAAGTACTTGGATAGTGTGATGAGTAAGGATGGAGGTTTGGAAGGTGAAATGCTTGAAAGGGTACAGCAGAGAAGAAAGGTTGCTGGTTCTTTGAAAGCAGTGATAAGAAACAGGGAAGTGAGCATGGAAGTGAAAAAGTTACTACATGACAGTATTGTGATACCAACTCTAACGTACGGAAGTGAAGCTTGGACGTTGCTGGAAGGACACGTCAAGAGTGAGAACAGTGGAAATGAGTTATTTAAGAGGAGTCTTTGGAGTCACATGGAGAGACAGGCTGACGAATGAGCATTGTGGTGTTGATGTGGATGTGATAGGAAGCGTTATGAGGAACACACTGAGGTGGTTTGGCCATGTGGAGGGTGAAAGACTGACGAAGAGAGTGGTGGGGGGAAGAGGGAGGGGGAGGCCGAGGATGAGATGGAGGGATGGGGTGGAGAGGTATATGAGAAAGGGGTGTGTGATTTGGGAGCAGGGCAGAGAAATGGCGGGGGACAGGGCGACGTGGAGGCGATTTGTTTGTGGCCACCCCAAACGGGATTGAGGCGTCTGGCAATAGATAGATAGATAGAAGTATCACTCAAATAACCCTCTTCCTAGCTTAAAAATCTAAACAATCTCCAGACGATATTCATACAGTTTTCTGTGTTCCTTCATCCTGCACTTTTTTTTTTTTTTTTTTTAGCTGTGATGCACTATATGTCTACGGAGATGAGGAATAAACTTATAAATGGTAATTGATTATTTATATCGGTATTGCGATAGTTTGTACTTTCTCATATATTTACAGATGAGAGTCAAAATCTCATCAATATTCCTTTGGAGAAGGTATCAGTTATGAGAGGTTTAACCTAAGGAAATGTGGCTTATTGTGAAGTAAAATCTATCATAGCGTGACAATATTCATATTTTTTCTTTTAACATAGGAGGCTCGATGTAAAATTAAAGTTCTTTTACTGCAGATAAAACACACACACACACACACACACACACACACACACACACACACACACACACACACACACACACGTTCGAAGTTTCTCGTTTGTTTCAGAGACCCGCACATCAATTTAAACTTACTTTCCTTAATCGCCTCTGATGTTATCTCCTTACGCGTCAACCGATTTCTCATTTTAGGTTTCCAAAATTTGTTTTTTCCCCTCAGAATTGTCCTCTGAGTATTTGTAATAATTAGGCGTGCTTCCCAATTAATTTTGGGTACATTTGTGGAAGGTGCATATTTAACGATTCCGCCAAGAAACACGTTTATACAGCCATCTCTCAAAGAGTTTAGAACCCAAGGTGAATGCTATTAGCCGTAACTAGTTCACCTTTGGCCCCACCTTTTATCCGTGAAGTCAAGGCTAAAAGAAAAAGCCAATAGACTTTATCTCAACATGGCAGACACGACAGCTCAGGTCCACGCTATTGCTACCTGATTTTTTTTTATACCATTCATGAACAGTGAATTAGCGTATATAAGAAACCAAGAAATGTGTATAAACTAAATATCTTAGTACGGCTATAAACTTAGTTTTCCCTAAAGATATATGTATATAATAATAAATGAATACACAATTTTCTTTTAAATGACTTATTGCGTTTCGGTGTAATTTTACCTTCGTAAATGAGGATAATATCACAAGAACCGTCATACTTCGAAAATACCTCATTTTATATTTGAACACTATTCTCAGGATACCATGAGGGAGGAGAAAAATTACATCCATTTTATCTGTTACCAAATTGTTTTCACTTCTATAATGAAAGGAAATTTTTTTAGTAAAAACCCTGAAATGGCTGCATTCTTTACCTTTGAATCGATGTCATCCTACATGTTACTTCATTTAGCCTTGTTACTGTTTTCATTCTCAGAAATATTTTCTGAATTTTAGATACAATGGTGTTTCCCAATAATTTATAGTAAAATTGTGGAAATTGCATATTTAGTGTTTTCGCTCTCAATTATGAGGTTTTTAACGTTACTCAAATGACCCTCTTCCTAACGTAGAAATCATAATAATCTCCAGACTACATTACTATAGTTCATTCAGTGTTCCTTCAAGCGGCATTTTTGTCGCTGTCATTCACTATATGTCTGCGGTGATGAAGAAAATTTTAAATGGTAGGTAATTATGTCTCGGTATTGCGATAGTGTTTGTACTTGTATAATTTTATTCATGAGACTCCAAAGCTCTTCAATATTCTTTCTTACGAGATATCAGTTTTGACAGATCTTACATAAGGAAATGTTGCTCATGGTTTAACACGAACCTTCATAGTGTACATTTTTTTTTTATTTATTTTTTTTTTTTCACTCTGGACCCTCGATGTAATTTTAAGGTGCTGTTGTTACAGGAAAAAAAAATATTCGGTTTCTCGGTTGATTCGGTTACCCCTATACCAATTGAAACACGTTCTCAAACACCTTACCTGTCAATCGATTTCTTGTTATTTGTTTCCAAAATGTGATTTTCTTTAACCCTTAGAAGTGTCTTCTGAGTTTGACTAATTATGTGTTTCCCAATCAGTTCTGAGTACATTTGTAGAAGTTGCATATTTAACAATTTCTTCAAAAAATATCTTCAAAAAGCCATCTCACCAGTAAGATAGTTTTGAACTACCTTCAAACTAAATGCTATCATCCGTAACTACTTCACCTTTGGCCTTACCTTTTATCCGTGAAGCCTAAGATAAAAAAAAAAAAAAAAAAAAAAAAGCCAATACACTCATCGGAAATTAAAAACCCAGTTAATCTGAACATGTCAGAAACAACAGTCCTGGTCTACGCTCTCGCAACATGATTTTTTTAAGGTCCATCATGAACAATAAAACTGCGTATATGAGAAATCAAGTAATGTTTATAAACTAAATATCTTTGTACAGATATTAATTTAGTTTTCCCTGATAATGTATATATGCTAATCAATAAATGAACGATTTTCTTGTAAGCGATTTATTGCTTTTCGTAGTGATTTTATCTTCGTAAATATCATAATGATATCACAGGAACCGTCACATTGCAAGAATATTCCATATTTTATATTTGAAAACTAGCCCGAGTGATGCATATAAAAATTACAACCATTTTTTCTCTAAATTTCTACACGGTTCTAATGAAAGGAAACTCTTTGGCCTTAAAACAATAAAATTGCTGCGTTATCTGTGAATCTTTTACATCCTACGTATTACCTCATTCAGTCTTGTTAGTTTTTTTTTTTTCAATTTTTTTTTTTCTTTTAGATACAGTTGTCAGTACTTCCAGCTAATTAAGAGTATATTTGTAGAAGTTGCGTATTTACTGTTTTCGCCCTCAACTATGCGTTTTTTGGCATTTCTCAAATGACACTCTTCGTAACGCAAAAATCCAGACAATCTTTGGAAGACATTAATACAGTTCATTGAGTATTCCTTCAACCTGCTTTTTTTTTTTTTTTTTTTTTTTTTTAGCTTTAGTGTTTCCGCCCTCAGTTATGCTGCTTTTGACATCACTTTGTTGTTCTCATGAACTGTGCTTCTGTGTTTACACTCTGCTTTTGTAAACTCTTTCGCCCTTATCTCAACTTGTATCTTCTTGCTGGAAGTTTGCTCTCATTTAGCCAGTCCCAAAGAAGGGTGACCATTCCCAACCCTCTAACTATCGTCCAATTGCATAAACATTCTTTATTTCAAAAATTTGCGAGTCAATTCTTAATAGAAAGATTTTGAGGCACCTTTCCGATCACAACCTTCTTATCGTCAGTACGGGTTTCGTCAGGGACTCTCCACTGGCAATCTTCTCACCTACCTGGTCATCCTCTTCTCGGGACTTTGGCAAAAGCTTTGCCATTGCACTTGACATCTCAAAGGCATAAATCTTTAATTTTCAAACTGCCCTCTGACCGTTTCTATCCTTCTATGTGTGCTTCATCGCTAGCTTCCTTTCTGGTCGTTCTATAGACACTGTTGTAGACGGCCATCGTTCGTCTCCTAGATCTATCAACAGTGGTGTTCCTCAGGGCTCTGTCCTATCACCAACTCTCTTCCTTTTATTCATCAATGACCTAAGCTGTACATATCCACTCATAAACTGATGACCACCCTTCACCTTTCCATTCGGTTCCTGCAGCGCCCATCTCAGCAGTTACTTCAACGAACAAGGAGTGAGGCTATGGCACACCTAATGTCTGACTTGGTTCCTATCTGGCCAAAAAATAATCTGGTTTTTAATACATCTAAGAGTCAGTTCTTACACCTATCAACCCGACAAAATCTTCCACAGGTATACCCACTAATGTTTAATCCTGCATCATCCTTGAACATGATTGGGGTTTCATTTACTCGGGGACTTAGCTTCGAAAGATCATATTACATCTCTTGTAAAATCTGCTTCCAAGAGATTAGGTGTACTAAGCAGACTCCGTTCCTTCTTTACCCCTGCACAATTATTGTTGACTCTATACAGGGGTTTTATCCGCCCCTGTGTGGAGTACGACTTATGTGTGGGGAGGTTCCCCACATACAGCTCTTCTCAATAGGGTGGAGGCAAAGGCCTTTTACTGACTCCCTTCAACCTGTCTCTTCGCCACACTGTTTCATTTTTATCTCTTTTCTATCGCTACTTCAGTGGTCACTGCTCCTCTGAACTGCGTGCATTGCTCCACCTCTACAACGGGCGCGTAGCACCCGTCTAGCAACAAACTCATCCCTTTTCTGTCCAACTCCTTAATGCAAGAGTTAACCGTTACTCCCAGTCCTTCATTATGCAACAGAATAACTTTGTAACTTTCTCCTGTCTTTCAAACACAGTGTGTCCAAGCATCTCGAAATGATCGGATCTTGAATTTGGCTCTCTCGTGTTTTGTTTTTCTCTTGGAGGGAACTGTTACTGCGGGCCCATGGCCTTAGGTTCCTTATTCCTCGCATTAAAAAAAAAAAAAAAAAAGTTCGTAATTTAAAAACCCAAGCAACCACCAGACGACATCAATATAGTTCAATGTTCCTTCATCCGGCATTTTTTGTAGTTGTCATTCACTACATGTCTGCGGAGAAGAGGAATACATTTATTAATAGTAATTAATTGTATATCTCGGTATTGCGATAGTTTGTATTTTCTCGTATAATTTATAGATGGAAGTCAAAAGATCTTCAATATTCCTTCTCACGAGGTATCAGTTTCGAGAGATTTTACCTAAGGAAATATAGCTTATGGTGTAACAAGAGCCTTCATAATGTAGAAATATTTTTTTTCTTTCTTTTTCCTATTTCTTTTTACATTCACTCAGGACCCTCGATGTAATTTGAAAGCGCTTCAACTGCAGATAAAAAAAAAAGAATAATTCGAAGATTCTCGCTGTTTTCGGTGTCCCCTACATGAATTGAAACTTATGGTTCTTACAAACCTCAGATGTTAGCTCTCAACGTGTCTCTATTGAAAAGAAACACTTTTTGCTTAGATCCCTCAAATTGCTGCAGTCTTTACCTTTTTATTGATTTTTTTTTTTATACGTATTACCTCAATTAGGCTTGTTACGGATTTTTTATTCTCGAAGAGTTTCTAATCCTCAAAAATCTTTTCTGAATTTTGGATGCAATTGTATGTTTCCCACTAATATATATTTGTAGAAGTTGCATATTAATTTTTCTTGGCGACAACTATGCAGTTTTTAGCATTACTCAAATGACCCTTTTCCTAACATAAAACTCCAAACAATGTCAATACGACATTAATACAGTTCATTCAGTGTTCCTTCAACTTGCATTTCTTGTGGCTGTCATGCATGTTTAATGTTTTCGCCCTGAATTATATGTTCTTAGCGTCGTCAAACCTTATTTTTTGTAGCTGTCATGGGCAATATCTCTAGGGAGGTGAGGAATGAAGTTGTAAATGGTTATTAATTACCTCGGTAATGAAACATTGCTTGTACTTTCTCGTATACACTTACAGATGAGAGTGCAAAGCTCAATATTCCTTCTTACCAGGTAACAGTTTTACCTAACGAAATGTGGCTTATTGTGTAACACGGACCTTCATAGTGTGCATGCTTCATTTTTTTACATTGTCAGGAGGCTAGATGAAAATTTAAAATACTTCTACTGCAAATAAAAAAGAACACAATCGAAGTTTCTCGCTTGTTTCGGCGACATATATATCAATTGAAACTTCCTCTTTTTAAAAACCCCAGATGTCTGCTCCTATTATGTGTCTATCGATTTCTTGTTACATGTTTCCAAAATGTATTTTTTTTTTTTCACCCTCACGTGTCTTTTAAGTTTTGGTAGTAATTAGATGTTTACCAATCTTTTTTGAGTATATTAGTGGAAGTTGCATATCTAAAGATTTCTCCCAAAAAATCGTTCGAAAAGACAACACCCAGGTAAAACAGTTTTGAGCTACCTCCAAAGTCATTGCTAACGGCCCACCTAGTTCACCTCTGGCAATAGATTTTATCATGGAGAGTAATGGGGAGGATGGATTGTGAACTTGTTGAACGAAAGGCAATGATGAGAAAAGTGTTGGATGCAAGAGTGTGGAGAGGGTGGGGGAATGGAGTCTCGGACCATCACTTAGTGATGGCCAAGATAAAGCTACAAAGAAAATGGTTAAGGAAACGAAGGGGAAGACAGGAGGATACAGCTCCTGTGAGAAGAGTGGAGAAGTTGCAAGATAGTGAGAAAATGGCAGAGTTTATAGTGGAAAATAAAGGTAGGAGCTACAGCAGATGGAAGGGGTGGAAGACCTATGTAAGATATTCACGGAAGAGATAGGCGCAGCGTGTGAGGTGGTTTGTGGAGTGAGGAGGAGATGCAAGGGTGTGCAAGGGACAGCATGGTGGAATCATGAGGTGAAACGAGCTGTGGAACAAAAGAAGAAGGCATATAGTGAATGGCTAGCGAGTTGAGGTAGGAGAGAAGATGAGAGAAGAGAGAGGTATATGTGAGCAGAAGGGAGGTGAAGAGACTGTAAGAAGAAAGTGGATGAAGAGTTTGGGAGGAATCTGAGTGTGAATTGGAGGGAGAGTAAGAAATTGTTTTGGAAGGAGGTAAAGAAGTAAGGCACTGTGAAAGGGGATACAGTAGGGGAGTGAGAGATAGGAATAATAGATTGTTGGTGGAGAAGTGAGAGATATTGAGGACATGGAAGAAGCACTCTGAGGATTTGTTGAATGTAGAGAGTGAGAGCAGTGCGAATATAAGTGGTTGGGGAACGGCTGGGAGAAGAAGAGATGAGAGGAGGGAGGAACAGATCAGTAGGGCGGAAGTAGTGGAAGCAATGAAGATCTGTTACGGAACAGAGAAAGATAATGTACACTTTAAGTGAGAATACTAAGAGTCACTACTGTCCCGTAAAGTTCCAGGTTCAAAACAAAAGAGTTAGGTAAAATTACAAGTTAAAGTTTAATGCACAAACTAACAACAAAACATTCAGGACTCATAAGGATAATGTAATGGCAAAAAGCAGGTTAAATATATGGTTAACTGCAATAGCCTCTATTAACATGAAATTAGCAAGAGTAAATTTACTTAAGTCAGCCCTGATAAAATGAAAATACACTGGGTAATGCTCAGTTAATGCAAGATAAATTATTACAGATACAAAATAATATTAAAACTGGCTGACAAAATGAATCCTACACAAATTACAAAAAAACTTCACTAGGCCTACAAATTAAACTTATGCTATACAGTACAAGAACAAAATGCAACAACACATACTCAAATTACACAGCTGCTAGATGGTTGGAGACTTCCGGAGCACTCACAACAATAACTGTACAAGGGAGGACAGAGATGTGAACAAAATGAGGAGTAGATCTAAGTGGCAATGATGCAGAGACTGAGCTCATTATATAGGGGCCAGCAGAGCTTGATACAACTTGTAAGAAGGACGCGCAAATGAAGCCATGGGGACAAAGAGTTGACAATCCCGCACTGAATAACAGAAAGGACGACTTACTCTACTATAACGGTAGAAGGGGGGGACTGAGGCAGAACACGCTCGTGATCAAACAGGCAGCACACTGTACGTTAGAATTACACAAAGGATGATGAAATCATAGGCTATGTAACAGATCAAGATGGGAAAGGCCCCAGGAATTGATGGAGTGTGTGGTGAAATGCTGAGGAATGGGGGTGAGATTGTTGTGGAGTGGATATGGAAGTGGTGTAGATTGGCTTGGGAAGAGGGAAGGGTTCCAGAGGACTGGAAATAAGGTATAATTGTTCTTTTCTACAAAGGAAAAGGAGAGAGATGTGGTAACCATAGGGGTATTTGCCTTCTTAGTGACTGGTAAAATATATGGTAGAATACTCATTGATAGGGTTAGGCATATGAGAGAGGAGCTAGTTGGAGAAGAACAAGGGGGATTTAGGAAGGGAAAAGGGTGTGTAGATCAGATATTTGTTCTAAGATGTTCAGTGAAGAAGTATCAAGAGAAGGGAAAGAAAGTGTATGCTCCCTTCATGGACTGGGAGAAAGCTTATGACAGAATAGATAGGCAAGGTATGTGGAAGGTATTAAGAATATATGGGGTGAATGGGAAATTGTTGAATGCTGTGAAGAGTATGTACGAAGGAGCTAGGTTGTAAGGGAGGTGCAAGGTAGGGCAGTGGATGTGGGGGTGGCTCTAATGAATGAGGGTGAGATTTGGAAGATTCCGGTGTTGCTGTTTGCTGATGATTGAAGATGAATGGAAGTTGCAAGGTTTGGTGAATGAATTTGGGACAGTGTGTAGGAAGAGGAAGCTGAAAGTTAATGTAAACAAAAGTAAAGTTATGGTGTTTGAGAGGAATGAAGTCACAGAATGTACAGTGAGGTTGGATGGTGAGGATATGGAGAATGTGAGTGCATTCAAGTACCTGGGTAGTGTGATGAGGAAGGATGTAACTTTGGGGGTGAAGTGCGTGAAAGGGTACAGCAGGGAAAGAAGGTTGTTGGTTCACTGAAAGCAGTGATGAGAAATAGGGAGGTGAGTATGGAAGTTAAGAAGTCACTGCATGATAGTATTGTGATCCCTACCCTGACGAATGGAAGCGAGGCGTGGACCTTGCAAGAGGGGAACAAGTCAAGAGTGAGAGCAGTGAAAATGAGTTACTTGAGAGAAGCATGTGGAGTGAAATGGAGGGACAGGTTGACGAATGAAGAAGTGAAGGAACGTTGTGAGGTGGATGTGGTTATGGTTGAGAAAATTAGGAGAAATACACTGAGGTGGTTTGGACATGTGGAGAGAATGGAGAATGAAAGACTGACTAAGAGGGTGTATGTAGGTGAGGTGGAGGGAGGGAGAGGGAGGGGTAGACCGAGGATGAGGTGGAGGGATGGAGTTGAGAGGTATATGAGGGAGGGGGGGTGAGTCAAATGGTGGGTTACAGAGCGATTTGGAGGCGTTTTGTCTTCGGCCACCCTTTGCGGGATTAGGGCGTCGGGCTATAGATAGATAGATAGAAGTCAAAGCTATAAAAAAAAAAAAAAAGAGATGCCTCATCGGAAATTAAAGACCCAGTTCAGTTGAACATTGCAGACACAACAGTTCAGGTCGACGTTCTTGGAACCTGATTTATTTAGACTCATCATGAACAATAAAATTGCTTATATGAGGAACCAAGTAATGTTACTGTATAGCTCATACAGGTTATACATTTAGTTTTTGCTAATAATGTATGGATGATAATAAATAAACTATTTACTTGAAAACGATTTATTCCTTTTGGAGTGATTTTACCTTTGTAAATATGGATAATGATATCACAAGAACCAGTGATGAGATAAAAGTAACATCCATTTTATTTCCAAATTTCCAAGTTGTTTTCACGTCTATAATGAAATGAAACTCTTTGAGCTTAAAACCCTCAAAACCTTTGAATCGATTTCTTCCTACGTATTACCTCATTCAGCCTTGTTAGTTTTTTTTTTTTTCTCTCGAGACGAAATTTTCTGACATTCAGGAATGTTTTATGAATTTTGGATACATTTCTCAATGTTTCCCAATAATTTAGAGAGTATTTATTGAATTTGCATATTTAGTTCCATCGCTTGAATTATGCGGTTTTTATCATTACTCAAATGACTCTCTTCCTAACGTAGAAATCCAAACAACCTCCAAACGACATTAATACAGTTGATTCAGTGTTCCTTCAATCTTCATTTTTTGTAGCTATCTTGCATATTTAATGCATAATGAATAATAAAATAGCGTACATGAGGAACTAAGTAATGCTTATATATTGTATGTCACGGTACGGCTATAAATTTAGCTTTTCCTAATAATGTATATATGATAATCGATTAATAAACTATTTTCTTCTCAACGATTTATTGCCTTTATGATTGATTTTACCCTAGTATATATAGATAATGATATCACACGAACCGTCATACTGCGGAAATATTCAAAATTTTATATATGAACACCATTTGCAGGATTTCACTTTAAAGCCTCAGTGATGCAGATAAAAATGACATCCATTTTGTCTCTAAATTTCCATGATGTTTTCACGTATCTAATGAACGAAAACTCTTTAGGCTTAAAACCCACAAATAGGATGAATTCTTTACCTTTGAATCGATTTCATCTTTCGTATTACCTCATTTAGCCTTGTTACTGATTTTTTTTTTTTTTTTTGACGGATTTTTCTCAGAATTGTTTTCTGAATTTTAGATACAATTGTGTTTCCAAATAATTTATAGCATATTGGTGGAAGTTGAATATTTAGTGTTTTCTCCCACAATTGTGCGGTTTTTAGCATTACTCAAATGACTGCTTCAAATGTAAAAATCCAAAGAATCTACAAACGACATTAATACAGTGCGTTGTGTCCCTTCAACCTGCATTTTTTGTAGCTGTTATGCATATTTAGTGTTTTCGCCCTCAATTAGCGGTTTTCAGTACCACTCAGATGACCCTTTTCCTAACGTTAAAATCCAAACATCCTCCAGACGACATTACACTTCACTCAGTGTTCCTTCAACCGGCATTTTTTTGTAGTTATGCACTATATCTCTACGATCACAGTTTATAAATGATAAGTAATTATATATCTCGGTATTGCATAGTATTTGTACTTTCGCGTATAGTTTTATAGATGAGTCAAAAGGTCTTCAATATTCCTTCTCACGAGGTATCAGTTTTGACATTATACTTGATGAAGTGAGGCTTATCCTTCACAGTGTGCAACTATTCTCTTTTTTTTTTACATTCTGTGAGGAGGGACGATGTAATTTTAAAATGCTTCTACTGTAGATAAAAACGAATACTCATTCAAACTTTCTCGCTTGTTTAGGTGACATCCACATCAATTGAAACTTCATGTTCTTAAACGATTAAGATGCCGGCACGACGTGTCAATCGATTTCTTATCATATGTTTGCAAAATATTTATATATTTTTTTCAACCTCAGTAACGTCTTCTTCGTTTAGGCAATAATTAAGTGTTTTCAGTCAATATTGAGTACATTTGTGGAAGTTGCATATTTGACGATTCCACCCAAAAATACGTTTATATAGCCATAACTCAAGTAAAAGAGTTTTGAACTACCCCTAGAGTGAATGCTATCAGCCATACTAGTTCTCCTTTGGCCCTACCTTTTATCCTTGAAGTCAAGGGTTTAAAAAAAAAATAATGCCAGTAGACTCATCGGAAATTAAAAATACATTTAATCTGAACAAATTGCAACCTGATTTTCTTTTTATAAACTTCATAAAAAATAAAACTGCATATATGAGGAACCAAGTAATGTTTATATATAAATATCTCGGTACGGCTATATGTTTAGCTTTCCCTAATAGTGTATATATGATAGTCAATAAATAAACGATTTTCTTGTAAACGATTTACTGCGTTTCGTAGTGATTATACCTTCGTAAGTATGGATAATGATATCACAAGAACCGCCACATTGCTAAAATATTGTTATAACCCAACTCACTACAACACCATCCATGGACGGTGTTACGACCTAGTTACTGGGCTACGCCATCTAGGAACTGATAACGTGCCCATCTCCTTCCACAACCCGAATTTCTTCTTATATCATCTTGCCTGGGTCGCCCCCGCCAGTATCTCGTCCCTCTGTTACTCTTCCCTAACCGAGGAATTCTCATATTCGCCGGACCTGGGAGAGTTGAGTTCACCCTAGGAAGTGACCCCACTTGGCCAACCTATCCCGGAAATCTGCGGCACAATGCCTACCACCCATCCAACATTCTGCACCACTCGCCAGGCACTTCAGCACCACAATTGAGTATTCTACCCCCATAACCTCCCACCTCCACTAGCTTCAGAGATCTGTTTTATGTTGTTTTACGTGTTAAGACTATAGTGTATATACATAGGCTAAGTGTTAAGGGATTTAGATATGGTTAAGGGTACAAATAAGAGTGTGGTCGAAGGTGTATTATATTAGCTGGATATTTTGTTTAATTTGTCTGTGCACTTAGATTATTAAATACAGCAAAAATCACACCCTTTGTCTACCCTTATAAGTCCGATACCCCTTTTTTGTTTTGTTGTTGCCTGCTGTGATCTGGGTAGACTTAAACTGTGAACTAAAATAAGTCCCAACTCGTAACAATTCCATATTTTGTTTTTGAACACTAGCCTCAGCATACCACTTCGAGCCCGAGTGATGCAGATAAAAATTAACATCCATTTTACTTCTAAATTGTTAAGTTATTTTCACGTTATCCGAGATGTCAATGCCAAAAAAATAAATAAATAAATAAATAAAAATAAGCCAATACACTTGTCGGAAGTCGCAACAGCATAGGTCGAGGCTCCTGCAATCTAATTTATTTTAAATCCATAATGAACAATAAAACAGCATATATGAGAAACTAAGCAATGTTTATAAATTGCATATCTCAGTACGGCTATAAATTTAGCTTTTCCTTATAATGTATATATGATAATCAATACCTAAACGATTTTCTTGTAAACGATTTATTGGCTTTTGGAATGATTTTACCTTCGTAATGATATCAAACGAAGCGCCATACTGCGAAATTATTCTATATTTTGTATATGAACACAATTCTCAAGATACCACTTTAAAGACCTAGTGATGCATTAAAAAACAAAAAAAATCCATATATGTTGTGTTCATGTGTCTAATGAAAGGAAACTCTGGGCTTAAAACCCTCAAATGGCTGAATTCTTTACCTGTGAATCAATTTCATCCTAGGTATTACCTCATTTAGCCTTGTTATTGATTTAGTTTTTTTAGAAGGGATTTTCTCACTATCAGATATGTTTTCTGAATTTTGGATACAATTGTGGTTCCCAATAATTTAGAGTATATTTGTGGAAACTCTATTTTTTGTGTTTTCGCCCATAATTATGCGGTTTTTAGGATTATCAAGTGACCCTTTTACTAACATAAAACTCCAAACAATCTCAAGACGTCATTAATAGAGTTCATTCAGTGTTCCATCAACCTGCATTTTTTGTAGCTGTCATGCATATTTAGTGCACTCGCAATCAGTTAGAGATTTTATCATCACTCAAATGACCATCTTCCTAACATAAAACTCCAAACAATCTCCAGGCGACATTCATACAGTTCTCTCAGTGTTCATTCAAGCAGCATTTTTTGTAGCTGTCATGCACTATATGTCTACGGAGATGAGGAATGAAGCTATAAATGGGAATTAATTATATAATTAATTGCGAAAGTGTTTGTACAGCTCCGGACAGAAATTCGTGATACAGGGTAATCTGCCACCAGAGATCAGGTTAATCGCACACGTCTACCATCCCCCCCCAACTCCCCCTCCTTACCCCCACCAAACACTGATTTGTTGGGCGGATGGATCGGAGATATGAAGCTTTGCTCACTCTAACATCTAGCCGCATGTAATGTTACTTTCATTTATCTTACAATTAGGTGTATTATCAAGTGCATAGATCCATCTTCAGTACCATAAGTGATTAGATCGAAGTTTTAGCAGATTTCAATACAATGACAATGTATCGAGTCTGGTTTTCAAAGAGTTATCCAACGTGTTCTAAGCGATAAAAAGTTATATGGCCAGATAAGTCCCTCTTTTGCCTTGTCATCTGCACAGACACATATACACCCACCTACTTATCCACCTACCCACTCAACCCATCCAACACAACCCAACGACCTCACCCCTGCCACCCACCCAACACACCGATCCCTGCTATCCACCCTGCTAACCCACGAATGCCACACACGAAGTTCACCCAACATTGCCACTCAACTCATTTACACATTCACTTCTCCACCCTTAACCCATCCTGCCACCCAACCCAACCACCCACTTAGATCATCCCGACAACGCAATCGTCTCAGCCACCCTGGCGACCTGGCGACTCATTTTAAGCCACACATGCCTAAAACCTGTCTTGCCCACCGACCCCTATCACCCACCCTAACGACTCACGAATTCCACCCACCCTTCCCACTCACGAATTCCACCCACCTTGGTCACCCAACAATGCCATCCATCTCATCCATCCACACAACCCTCCCACCTCTCCCTGAACACTCCCCACCCACCTCACCCTACTCATCCTGTCCACCCACTCCTCCCACCGACCCACCCGTCCATCCACCCTTTTTACCCAACCCCATTCACTCCGCCACCCCATTCACCCTTTTGAACCCGACTTATCCATCAAACTCATCCAAACCTAACTTACCGACCCCTCCTCGACCACCCACATATCCAGCCACCTACCCACCCAGCCCACCAAACACATCCACTCAATAACCCATTTACCTCTACAACCCACCCAAAACTACTCCACACACCACACCCAACAACTGCCTCCCTCCCACCTCTCCACCATTACCACTGTCCACCCATCCTGTCGATGCATCGAACTACCACACCCACCAACTCAACCTCAACAACTCCAGCCAACTGACACACACACACACACACACACACACACACACACACACACACACACACACACACAGAAACTGACAGCAAGCGCGCGTCCACACGTGTGCTGGAGCAAGTGCTGGCAACATGTAAGCAACACGCTGCAAACATGTTGGGAACAGCAGCGTCCAGATCATGTTGGCAACATCATGATGAAGTCTCTGCTGCCTGGTATGGATACACTTATCCCATGGCCGCTGCTGCAAGTCTTCGAAGCTGCACTGAAATATGTTTGCATACATCGTTCCAAATACTGCTGCAAACATGTTTCCGAACACGTTGCCTGCCGTGTTGCCAATATATGTTCGAGAGCACGTGTGGACTCGCCTAAGACAGACAATACACGCAGAAACATAAACACATACACACACACACACACACACACACACACACACACACACACACACACACACAGGGAGAAGTTCACAACAGCTTCACTCACTAATCAACCTCATTGGTTGTTTATCCCCGAGGAAGATTGGCCCCACGTCTTTCGAATTACTGTTTGATGAT
>NC_136954.1:52643457-52695957 GCF_032717465.1 Coenobita brevimanus | reverse complement strand
TGGGGGGGGGGGCGCTAAGGCTTGATACAGAGGCTATCTTTTTTTGAAAACTATGAATTATGGTGGAATTCAGTAATTTCTAAAAATGGAGAAAATATTTCATAAATGATTAAGAACTCTAGTTATCTGAATTTAACATTTTCAATTATTAAGAATCTATGATATTTATTGACATGTGCCAACTATGCCAGTAAAATACAGTATTTGATGAAGGGGGGCGCAGAGAACTTGTCACTCAGTGAGGGAGGGAGAGAATTAGAAAAGGTTGGAAACCACTGACAAATGACCGTCTTCCAAATTTAAGAATCCAAGCAATTTCCAGACGACATTCATACAGTTCACACTGTTCCTTCATCTGGCATTTTTTATACCTATCATGCAGAGTGTATATACGGAGATGAGGAATAAAGTTATCAATGGAAATTAATTTTATATCTCCGAATTGCAATAGTGTTTTACTTTCACGTATAATTTTATATGTGAGAGTAACTCTCTTCAATATTCCTTTTCACGAGGTATCAATTTAGAGAGATTATACTTGTTGAAGTGAAACTTATGGTGTAACACGAACCTTCATAGTGTGCATATATATATATATATATATATATATATATATATATATATATATATATATATATATATATATATATATATATATATATATATATTTACAGTGCGAGGAGGGTCAATTTAATTTTTAAATGCTATCACTGTAGATAAAAAAGATTACTCATTCGAAGTATCTCGCTTTCTTCCGTGACCCCCACCAGTTGAAACTTCCTTTTCCAAAACGCTTCAGAAACACGCTCTGTTTACGTGTCAATCAATTTCTTGTCATGTTTATAAAGCATAATTTTTTTTCACCCTCATCGGTGTCTTCTGAGTTTTCGTAATAATTAGATATGTTTAAAATAAATATTAAGTACATTTGTTGAAGTTGCATTTTTATCGATTTGCCCAAAAATACGTTTATACAGCCATCACTCCAGTAAAATAGTTTTGAACTACCCTCAAAGGGAATCCCAGCAGTCGTAACTAGTGCAACTTTGGCATTACCCAAAAACCGACAATAGACTCAACGGAAATTCAACCTCCAGTTAATCTCAACATGGTAGACACGATAGTTCAGGTTGATGCTCCTGCAACCTGATTTATTTTTAGACCCATCATGAACACTAAAACTGCGTATATCTGGAACCGATTAATGTTTATAATTCTATACCTCGTTTCGGCTATAAATTTAGTGTTTCCTAATAATGTATATATGATAATCAATAAATAAACGATTTTCTTGTAAACGATTTATTGTCTTTAGGAGTGATTTATCTTCGTAAATATGAATAGTGATATCACACGAACCGTCATACTTCAAAATTATTCCCCATTTTATACTTGAACACTAGGCACATGATACCAATTTTAAGCCCTAGTGATGAAGATAAAAATAACATCTATTTCATCTATAATTTTCCAAGATGTTTTCATGTGTCAAATGAAAGGAAACTCTTTGGGCTTAATACCATGAAATGGATGCATTCCTTTCCTGTGAATAGATTTCATCCCACGTATTACCTAACCGAGCTTTGTTTCTGATTTTTTTTTCGAGACGTAATTTTCTCGACCTCAGAAATGTATTCTGAATTTTAGATAGTTGTGTATGTTTTCCAATGATTTAGACTACATTTGTGGTAGTTGCATATTTAGTGTTTTCGCCATAAAATTTGCGGTTTTTAGCATCACTCAAATGACCCTCTTCCTAGCTTGAAAATCCAAACAATCCCCAGACGGCATTCATAGTTCACTCAGTGTTCCTTCAACCGCATTTTTTGCAGTTGTCATGCACTATATGTCTACGGAGATGAGGATTAAAACTATAAATAGTAATTAATTATATATCTCCGTAATGCGATGTGTTTGTAATTACTCATTCAAATATAGATGAGAGTCAAAATCTCATCAATATTCCTTATGAGGAGGTATCAGTTGAGAGATTTTTCCTAAGGAAATGTGGCTCATGGTGAAATAAAATCCTGTATGATGTGGAAAGTTTTTTTTTTTTTTTTTAACATTGTCAGGAGGCACCATGTAATATTAAAGTGCTTGTACTGCAGATAACAAAAGCACACATTCGAAGTTTCTCGTTTGTTTCGGTGACCCCCACATCAATTTAACCTTACTTTTCGTAAACACCTCGGATGTTAGCTTTCCTTACGTGTCGACAGTTTTCTCGTTTTATGTTTCCTATTTTTTTTTTCCTCAGAATTGTCTTCTGAATATTGGTAATAATTAGGTTTGTTTCTCAATTAATTTTGAGTTCATTTGTGGAACATTCGTATTTGACGATTCCGCCCAAAAACACGTTTATAAAGCCATCACTCAAGTAAAAGTGTTCTGAACTACCCCAAGGTGAATGTTATCACCTTAACTAGTTCACCATTGACCCGATCTTGTATCCGTGAAGTCAAGGATTAAAAAAAAAAAAAAAAAAAAAAGCCGGTCTACTCAACGGAAATTAATAATCCAATTAATCTCAGCATGGTAGACACATCTCAGGTCGTCGCGATTACAACCAGATTTTTTTTTTTTAGACCCTTCATGAACAATGAAACTGCGTATATAATAAATCAAGATATTTGTATAAACAAATATCTTAGTAAAGCTATAAATTTAGTTTTCCATAAAAATATACATGTATGATAAAAAAAAAATTGTTAAACGTTTTATTGCTTTTCGGTGTAAGTTTACCTTCGTAAATGTGTACAATGATATTACAAGAACCGTCATACTTCCATAATATTCCTCATTTTATATTTGAACACTATTCTCAGGATAAAACTGAGTGATGAGATAAAATTGACGTCCATTTTATCTCTAAATTTCCAAGTTCTTTTCACGTGTATAATGAAAGGAAACTGAGTTAAAACCCTAAAAAGGCTACATTCTTTACCTTTGAATCCTGTATTACTTCACTTAGCTTTGTTATTTTATTATTTTTTTTTTTTACTTTCTCATTCTCAGAATATTTTTCTGAATTTTAAGTACATTTGTGTGTTTCCAAATAATTTATAGTAAATTGGTGGAAATTGCATATTTATGTTTTCGCCTTCAATTATGAGGTTTTCAGCATTATTCAAATTACCCTATTGCTAACGCAAAAATAACTTAAAAATTGTAATTAATTATATATCTCGGTATTGCGATAGTGTTTGTACTTTCTCGGATAATTTATATAGGGGAGTCAAAGGCTCTTCAATATTCCTTCTCACTAGGTATTAGTTTCGAGAGATTTTACTTAAGGAAATGTAGCTTATGGTGCAACACGAACCTTCATAATGTGCAAATATTCTTTTTCTTTTTCTTTTTTTTTTTTTTTACATTCACTCAGGACCCTCTATGTAATTTTAAAGTGCTTCTACTGTACATAAAAAAAGAACACATTCGAAGTTTCTCGCTGGTTTCGGTGTCCCCTACATGAATTGAAACTTACGGTTCTTAAATACCTCAGATGTAGCTCTCTTTTCGTGTCTCTAATGAAAGGAAACACTTTGTGCTTAGAACACTTAAGTGGCTACACTCAATCGATTTTTCTGATTTTCTTTTTCGAGACGGAGTTTTCTCATCCTCAAAAATGTTTTCTGAATTTTAGATACAATTGAAAATGTTTCCCACTAATATAGATTATATTTGTAGGAGTTGCATATTTAGTGTCTTCGTCCTTAACTATGCGGTTTTTAGCATTACTCAAATGACCCTTTTCCTAACGTAAAACTCCAAACAATCTCTAGACGACATTAATACAGTTCATTCAGTGTTCCTTCAATTTTTTTGTTTTTGTTTTTAACTCTCATGCCTATTTAGTGTACTCGCCCTGAATTAGCGATTCAAGCATCACTCATATGACCGTCTTCTTAACGGAAATTCCAAATAATTTCCAGACGACATTTATACAGTTAACTCGGTGTTCATTCAAAAAGGATTATTTGTAGCAGTCATTCACTATATGTCTACGGAGATCGGTGGTAAAGTTATGTGGTATGTAATTAAATATCTCAGTATTACGATAGTGTTTGCGCTTTCTCGTATACATTGATGGTTGAGAGTCAGAAGTTCAATATTCCTTCTCATCAGTTATCAATTTTTAGATATTTTACATAAGGAGATGTGGCTTATGGTGTAACACGAACCTTCATAATGTGATTTTGTTTTTTTTTATCTTGTCAGGAGGTTTACAGCAATTTTAAAGTGGTTCTACTGCAGATAAAAATGAATAATCACTCGAAGTTTCTCGCTCGTTTCGGAGTGATTTTCCCATTGAAAATATGAAGTGCTATCACATGAACCGCTATAAGTCGAAAATATTCTCAATTTTATAACTGAACATCGTAGATTAAAAAAAAAAATCCATTTAATTTCTAATTTTTTTTTTTTTTTGTTTGACCTTAAAATCCTCAACTGACTGCCTTTCAAACTTGTGTATCAATTTCACTCTACGTATTATCGCATCTAGCTATGTTACTAATTTTTTCCTAGGTGGAATTTTTTCGCCCTCAGAAACATTTTTTTGAATTTTAGATACAGTTGTACCCGTTTCCCAATAATTTAGAGTACATTTGTGGCAGTACCATATTTAGTGTTTTCGACCACAATTATGCGGTTTTGAGCGTCTCATTTTTTTTTTTTTATGGGTATCATGCATATTTACTGTTGGCCAAAATTTGCGGTTTTTAGAATCACTCAAATGACCCTCTTCCTACCGTTAAAACAAAAAAAATAAAAAAATCTCCAGATGACATTAATACTGTTCACGCAGTGTTCCTTCAACTTGCA
Organism: Coenobita brevimanus; assembly: GCF_032717465.1. Lineage (NCBI taxonomy): Eukaryota > Metazoa > Arthropoda > Malacostraca > Decapoda > Coenobitidae > Coenobita > Coenobita brevimanus. The sequence goes on along the minus strand of NC_136954.1, from coordinate 52,691,130 downwards.
TGTATACGGAGATGAGGAGTGAAGTTATAAATATTAATTAATTACATAGCTCGGTATTGAAATATTCTACTTTCTCGTATATATTTACAGAGTGGAGTGAGAAGCTCATTAACATTCCTTCTCCCCAGGTATCATTATTGAATGGTTTTACCTAAAGAGATATCAAACATTCGTTATATCTATCTATCTATCTATCTATCTATCTATCTATCTATCTATCTATCTATCTATCTATCTATATATATATATATATATATATATATATATATATATATATATATATATATATATTCGGAGGGTCGAAGTAAGTTTAAAATGCTTCTACTGCAGATAAAAAAGAATACTCATTAGAAGTTTTTCGCTTGCCTCGGTGACACATCAATTGGAACATTTTGTTCTTAAATGATCGATGCCAGCAATTGATTTTTGTCATATGTTTAAAAAGAATGATTTTTTCACCCTCAGTAGTGTCTTCTTAGTTTAGGTAATAATTAGGTGTGTCTCCAATCAATACTGAGTACATTTGTGGCTGTAGCATACTTATCGATTCCGCCTACAAAACTTTTACACAACCATCACTCTTGTAAATAGTTTTGAACTACCACAAAAGAGAATCCCAGCAGTAGTAACTAGTTGAACTTTGACACTATCTTTTAAAGTGAATTAAAGGCTAAAAAACAGACAATTGACTCATCGGAAATTAAAAATCCATTTAATTTCAACATGGCAGACACAAGAGTTCAGGTCGATCCTCCTGCAACCCGATTTATTTTTTTAAACTGTTTATATGTAGAACCAATTAATATTTATAATTGTATATCGTTTTTGCTATAAATTTAGGTTTTCCTAATTATATATATATATATATATATATATATATATATATATATATATATATATATATATATATATATATATATATATATATATATATAATAAACAATTCATTTTTAAACGATTTATTGCCTTTAGCAGTGATTTTACTTTCGAAAATATCGATAATGATATCACACGAACAAACTTCGAAAATATTCCCCATTTTTTTATATGATACTATTTTAAAGCCATAGTGATGCAGATAAAAATAATATCTATTTCAACTCTAAATTTTCAAGTTGTTTTCATATGTCTAATTAAAGGAAATCCTTTGGACTTAAAACCCTCAAATGGATGCATTCTTTACCTGTTAATCGATTTCATCCTATGTGTTATCTCACCTATCTTTGTTCGAGAGGGAAATTTCTCACCCTCAGAAATGTTTTCCGAATTTTAGATAGTTGTGTCTGTTTCCCAATAATTTAGAGTACATATGTGGAAGTTGAATATATAGTGTTTTCGACCTCAATTATGCGGTGTTTAGCATCACTCAAATGACCCTCTTCCTAGCGTGAAAATTCAAACAATCCCCAGACGACAATCATTCAGTTCACTCAGTGTTCCTTCAACCTGCATTTTTTGTAGCTGTAATGCACTATGTGTCTACAGAGATTAGGAATGAAACTATAAATGGTAATTAATTATATATATCTGTATTGCGATAATTTTTTACTTTCTCATAAATTTATAGACGAGAGTCAGAATCTCATCAATATTCCTTTGGAGGAGGAATCAGTTATGAGATTTTCCCTAAGGAAATGTTGCTTATGGTGAAACAAAATCCTTTATAGTGTGGAAATATATTTATTTTTTAACAATGTCAGTCCTTCTACCGCAGAAAAAAAGAAAAACATTCGAATTTTCTCGTTTGTTTCGGTGACCGCACACCAAATTAAACTTACTTTTGTTAAACACCACAGATGTTTGCTCTCTTTACGTGTCAGCCGATTTCTCGTTTCAGGTGTCGAAAATGTGATTTTTTTTCTCCTCAGAATTATCTTCTGAATATTGGGGGAAGCAGCCTATGTATATATATAGATAAAGGTATTTGTGGAAGGTGCATATTTATCGATTCCGCCCAGAAATACGTTTATAAGACATCGCTCAAATAAAAGAGTTTTGAACTGTTCCCAATGTGAATGTTATCAGCCATAACTAGTTCACCTTTGGCCCTACCTTTGATCCGTAAAGTAAAGGCTAGAAAAAAAAAATCGGAAATTAAAAATCCAATTAATTTCAACATGACAGACACAACAGTTCAGGTCGACTCTATTGCTGTGATTTCTTTTTTAGACTCATGAACAAAGAAACGCGTATATAAGGGACGAAAAAACGTGTGTAAATTAAATATCTTTGTCTATAAATTTTCCCAAAAAATATATATGATAATAAATAATTTTCTTTTAAACGATTTATTGCGTTTCGGTGTAATTTTACGTTCGTATATATGGATAATGATATCACAAGAGCAGTCATACTTCGATAATATTCCCCATTCTATATTTGAACACTAGGGTCAGCATACCCTAAGGAAACTCTTAGGGTATAGAACAATCAAATGGCTGCATTCTTTAACTCTGAATCGATTTCATCCTATGTATTCCCTCATTTATCCTAACATTTTTTTTTTCGAGACTGAATTCTCTCACCTTCATTTATCCTAACCAATTTTTTTTTTTTTCGAGACTGAATTCTCTCACCCTCATTTATCCTAACCATTTTTTTTTTTTTTTTCGAGACTGAATTCTCTCACCCTCATAAATGTTTATTGATTTTTCGAAACATTTGTGTTTCCCAACAATTTGTAGGCGTTGGATACCTAGGGTTTTCGCTATCAAGTATGCAGTCTTTAGCATCACTTAAATCAGTGGTTTCCAACCTGTGGGGCACGTTCCCGTTAGGGGCACGAGAGGCTGCTTGGGGGGCAGTGATGTCTTGATACAGAGGGTACTTATATTTGAAAACTATGAATTATGAAGGAATTCAGTAATTTCTAAATATGGAAAATTATTTCAGATATGAATAAGAAATCTAGCTATCTGAATGTATTAACAATTTCAAAGATTAAGAAATCTATGATATATATTGACATGTGCAACTATGCCAATAAAATAGAGTATTTGATGAAGGGGGTGCAGAGAATTTGTCATTCAGATGGGGGACGGGAATTAGAAAAGGTTGGAAACCACATCTTCCCAATGTTAGAATCCAAACAATTTCCGGACGACATTCATACAGTTCACTCAGTGTTCCTTCATCTGTCATTTTCTATGCAGAATATGTCTACGGAGATGAGCAATAAAGTTATCAATGGTAATTAATTATATACCTGGGTATTGCGATAGTGTTTTGGGCGAATAATTTTATAGATGAAAGGCTAACTCACAAGGAATCAGTTATGAGAGATTATACTTGATGGAGTGAGACATGGTGTAACGCGAAACTTCAAAGTGTGCAAATATTCTTTTTTCTTACATTCTGTGAGGAAGGTTGATTTAATTTTAAAATGCTTTTGCTGCAGATAAAATAGAATACTAATTCGAAGTATCTCGCTTGTTTCGGTAACCCCCACACCAATTGAAACTTCCTGTTCTAAAACGCTTCAGATAAACGCTCTGTATACGTGTCAATCGATTTTTTGTCATTTGTTTATAAAGTATGATTTTTTTTTTCACCATCAGCTGTCTTCTGAAAATCCGTAATAATTATGTGTGTTTCAAAAAAATAGAGAACATTTGTGGAAGTTGGATATTTAACCATTTCTCCCAGAAATACGTTTATACAGCCATTACTCCAGTAAAATAGTTTTGAACTACAACCAAAGTGAATCCCAGGACCCGTAACTGGTTGAACTTTGGCACCAACATTTACCGTGAAGTAAAGGCTAAAAAACAGACAATAGACTCATCGGAAATTAAAAATCCAGTTAATCTCAACATGGCAGACACAACAGTTCAGCTCGTTGCTCCTGCAACCTTATTTATTTTTTTTAGACCCACCATGAACACTAAAACTCCGTATATGTGGAACCAACTAATGTTTATAATTGTTTATCTCGTTAAGGCTATAAATTTAGTTTTTCCTAATAATGTATATATGATAATAAATAAACGATTTCCTTGTAAACACTAGAAACATGACACCACTTTAAAGCCCTAGTGATGTAGATAAAAATAACATCTATTTCATCTCTAAATTTCCAAATTGTTTTCAAGTGTCTAATGAAAGGAAACTCTGGGTTTAAAATCCTCAAATGGACGCATTCTTTACCTGTGAATCGATTTCATCCTACGTAATACCTCATCTAGCTTTGTCACTGATTTTCTTTTATTTTTTTCGAGACGGAATTTTCCCATCCTCAGGAATGTTTTCTTAATTTTAGATACAGTTGCGTGTTTCCCAATAATTTAGAGTACATTTGTGGTAGTTGCATATTTAGTGTTTTCGCCCTCAATTATGATGTTTTTAGCATTACTCAAATGACCCTCTTCGTGACGTTAAAATCCAAACAATCTCCAGACGACATTAATACAGTTCATTCAGTGATCTGTCAAGTAGCATTTTTTGTCGCTGTCATTCATTATGTGTCCACGGAAAAGAGGAAAAGTTATAATTAATATATATCGGTATTGTGATAGTGCTTGTACTTTCTCGTATAAATTTAGGTATTTGAGTCAAAAGCTCATCAATAATCATTCATACGAGGTATCAGTTTTCAAAGATTTTACCAAAAGAAATATGGATTTTGGAGTAACACTAATCTTCATAATGATTTTTTTTTTTTTTTACATTGTCAGGAGGTTCGAACTAATTTTAAAGTGTTTCTACTACAGATACTCACTCGAGGTTTCTCGCTTTTTTCGGTTAAACCCCACATCAATTGAAACTTTTCATATAAAACTGCGTATATGGTGAACCAAATTTTTTTTTATAAACTGTGTATCCCAGTACGGGTATGCTTTTAGTTCTTCCTAATAATGTTTATATGATTATCAATAAATAAACGATTTACTTGAAAACGATTATATGCCTTTCGGGGTGATTCTCCCTTCGTTAATATGAATAATGGTATCACATGAACCATCATTCTTCGAAAATATTCCCCATTTTATATATGAACACTAGGCACATGATACCACTTTATAGCCCTAGTGATCAAGATAAAAATTACAATTATCCCATCTCTAAACCCTTTGGGCTTAAAATCCTCAAATGGGTGCATTCTTTACCTGTGAATCGATTTCATCCTATGTATCATCACATCTAACTTTGTTACTGATTTAATTTCGAGACAGAATTTTCTCACCCTCAGAAATGTTTTCTAAATTTTAGATGTGTATGTTTCTCAGTAATTTAGAGTACATATGTGGAAGTTGCATATTTATTGTTTTCAACCTCAATTATGCGGTTTCTTCCTTTACTCATATGACGCTCTTCCTAACGTAAAAATTCAAACAATCTCCAGCTGACATACAGTTCACTGTGTTCCTTCAACCTGCATTTTTTTTTTTTTTTTTGTGTCGACCAAAATGAGCGTTTTTTTCGGATCACTCAAATGACCTACCTAGCTTGAAATTCCAAACAACCACCAGACGATATTCATACAATTGACGGTGTTCCTTCAACCTGTATTTTTTGTACTGAGATGAGGAATGGTAACTAATTACATGTCTCGATATTGCGAGTGTTTGTACTTCTTTAAATTTATAAATGAGTAGGTATCAGTTATGAGAAATTTGACCTGAGGAAATACGGCTTATGGTGAAACAAAATCCTTCATGGTATAGAAATATGTATATCTATATATATATATATATATATATATATATATATATATATATTAACATTGAGTTAGGAGACTCAGTGTAATATTTGTGCTTCAACTGCAGATAAAAAATAAAGAACATTCGAACTATCAAGTTCATTTCGGTGACCCCCACATCAATTTAAATTTACTTTTCTTAAACACCTCAGATGTCAGCTCTTTTTACCTGTCAACTGATTTATCGTTTTAGGTTCTTAAATGTTTTTTCCCCTCACAATTATCTTCTGAGTATTGGTAATAATTAGGTGTGTTTCCCAATTAATTTTGAGTACATTTGTGGAAGGTGCATATTTAATGATTCCTCCCAGAAGCATGTTTATACAGCCTTGACTCAAAAGAGTGTTGAACTGCCCCCAAGATAGATGCTTTCAGCCGTAACTATTTCACCTTTGGCCCTACCTGTTATCCGTGAAGTCAAGGCTATAAAAAAAAAAAAAAACAATAGACTCATCGGAAATAAAAAATCCAATTAATCTAAACATGGCAGACAGCAGTTCACGTAGACTCGATTGCTACCTTATTTTTTTTTTTTAAGATTACATGAACAATTAAACTGCGTATATAAGAAACCAAGGAACGTGTATAAACTAAATATCATAGTACGACTATAAATTTAGTTTTCCCTAAATAGATAGATAGACAGATATATACTGTATATAGACAGACAGATGGATATATTCTGTATATAGATAGATAGATAGATACTATATATATATATATATATATATATATATATATATATATATATATATATATATATGATAATCAATAAATAGTTTTCTTTTGAACTATTTATTTCATTTCGGTGTCATTTTTCCTGTGTATATGGATAATGATATGACAAGAACCGTCATACCTCGACAATATTCCCCATTATATATATGAACACTAAGGTCAGCATACCATCTCAAAGAGAAATTGATGCAGATAAAGATTACATCCATTTTGTCTCTAAAATTTCTAACTTGTTTTCACATTTCTAATGAGAGGAAACCCTTTAGGCATAAAACAATCAAATGGTCGCATTCTTTAACTTTGAATCTCTTTCATCCTGCGTATTCCCTCATTTAACCTTTTTTTTTTTTTTTTTAAACAGGATTTTTCTCACCCTCATATGTGTTTTCTGATTATTGGAATCAATTTTGATTGTTTCCTAATAATTTAGAGGGTATTTGTGGAAGTCGCATATTTAGTGTTTTTGCTCTCAATTATGAGGTTATCATCATTTTAACCAGTGGTTTCCAAACTGTGCGGACTGCTCCCTTACGGGGGCACGAAAGGCTGTTCGGGGGGCACGAAGACTTGATACAAAGGCTACTTATATTTGAAAGCTATAAATTATGATGGAATTCAGTAATTTCTAAGTATGAAGAAAATATTTCAGATATGAATGAAATCTAGTTATGTAAATATATAAACATTCAAAGATATTTATTGACATGTGCCAGTAAATTACAGGGAGGGGGGCGAGAATTAGAAAAGGTTGGAAACCACTGACTTAAATCAATCCAAACAATTTCCAGACGACATTCATATAGTTCAGTGCTTCTTCATCTGGCCTTTTTCATAGCTGTCATGCAGCATATGTCTAAGGAACTGAGGAAGTTTTTTTTTTTTTTTAATAACAGAACGGAGGAAGAACAAATGAATAAAAAAACTAATCCATATGCCATATTACTTGTGTCCTCTGTTCATAAAATATCTGTAACAGATATTTTATACAGCTGTGGGTTGAAATTTGGAGGGAAACAACTCTGGGGAAGCGAGTTCCAGAGAGATGCAATTCTGGGAATGAAAGCATTCTGATAGTTCTGCAGTATGGCTGAATGACATTCCAATCATGAGCGCTACCAGATTCTCGTGTAGCACGAGGGAAGGCATGGAGAGTTGGCACCATGGACGTAACTGCGTCTGAGCATTTGCTTAAAAAATATCTATAATAATGCAAGGGAGGCAACATTCCTTCTTACTTGCAGGGGAGGTAGTTTATTTGTAATGGCACGGTTTTTAATAATTCTAACAGCTTTCATCTGAATTTTGTGTAGTTGTTTTAATGCAACCTCTCCACATCCATTCCACAAGGGTAAGCAATATTCAATCTGAGAGCGCACATGACTCATAAATTATAGCTAACTGCTCATCGGCGAAGTTACGGACTCTGTACAATAATCCAGGTTTCTTTGAAGCTGTTTTAGCAAGTGATCTGACATGAGAGGTCCAGCTGAGGGCATTGTTGAGACGCCAAGAATTATAATACTTTTGGAGATGGGAATATTAGTAGAACTGAAGGTAATGTACGAATCTGGCAATATCTGTCTATTAGTAAACTGTATATATTTAGTTTTACTAGCGTTAAAAGAGACAAGGTTGTTTTGTCCCCATTCACTGATCGTAGATAGGTCTTGATTTATGGAGATGGCTGTACTGAGTTGAGAGGAAATTACGCTTTGTAAATGGGTGTCTGGGTGTGAATGAACTATTTAGAGTCATCTGCATATGAGTGGATGGGATTGTGGGTGACTGATAAGAGGTCACTAATATGAACCAGGAATAGGATTGGCGCCAGAACTGACCCCTGCGGCACGCCGGCGTTGAGTGGAAATTGGATTATACATCATCTACTTTTATTTTCACTGAGATATGAAGAAATCAAAGGAACAAATGACGTTAGTCCATAGCAAGGGAGTTTAGACAGCAGGGAACGGTGCCATACTCTGTCGAAAGCTTTAGAAATATCAAGAGCTACTGCATGAGTTTTTCCATGTAGATCAATTGATTGATGGATGGAATGAATTAGATTATCTCAATGGTGGATCTTTCGTGGCGAAAACCATATTGTCTATCACTAATCAAGTTGCTGGATTCAAGATGTTTAACAATGTCTATCTATCTATCTATAGCCCGACGCCCTAATCCCGCAAAGGGTGGCCGCAGACAAAACGCCTCCAAGTCACTCTGTCACCCACCATTTGACTCCCCTCCCCCAACTCACCCCCTCCCTCCCTCATATACCTCTCAACTCCATCCCTCCACCTCATCCTCGGTCTACCCCTCCCTCTCCCTCCCTCCACCTCACCTACATACACCCTCTTAGTCAGTCTTTCATTCTCCATTCTCTCAACATGTCCAAACCACCTCAGTGTATTTCTCCTAATCTTTTCAACCACATCCACATCTACCCCACAACGTTCCTTCACTTCTTCATTCGTCAACCTGTCCCTCCACGTCACTCCACATGCTCCTCTCAAGTAACTCATTTCCACTGCTCTCACTCTTGACTTGTTCCCCTCTTGCAATGTCCACGCCTCGCTTCCATACGTCAGGGTAGGGATCACAATACCATCATGCAGTGACTTCTTAACTTCCATACTCACCTCCCTATTTCTCATCACTGCTTTCAGTGTACCAACAACCTGTCTTCCCTGCTGTACCCTTTCACGTACTTCATCCCCCAAAGTTCCATCCTTACTCATCACACTACCCAAGTACTTGAATGCACTCACACTCTCCATAACCTCACCATCCAACCTCACTGCACACTCTGTGACTTCATTCCTCTCAAACACCATTACTTTTGTTTACATTAACTTTCAGCTTCCTCCTCCTAAACACTGTCCCAAATGTGCTTATTAATTAAAGTTTCAAATACCTTACCAAGAGATGTGACAACTATTGGTCTTTAATCAGAGGGGTCAGGGGAACTTCCATTCTTCGGAATTGGGTGGATATTGGTTTCTTTCTATGAATTTGGGAATAAAAGAAGAACGTATGCATAGTCTGAATAATTTAGCAAGATCAGAGGCAAGTTCAGGAGAACACTTTTTCAAAACAATTGGTGGAATTCCATCTGTGCCTGGAGCTTTGTTGGTAGGTAAATTGTCTAGGATGGTTTTTACGTATCTTGTCTATATTTTAAGTGGGGCAATTTAGGGAGAGTCAAGTTCTAGTACTGGTACATTTTGGCTGGTGTCTATGGTAGAGTTTCTGGCAAATGTAATGGCAAAAATATCCGCTTTCCCAGGCGGGTCATTTGTAATGTTGCCATCTTAAGATTTTAGTGGGGGAATGGAAAACGACAAAGTTATTATTGAAAGAATTAACAGTTGACCAGAATATTCTATTGTCATTAGAGTTATTAAGTAGTTTTGATATTTGCTTTTGAAGAAAGTTTGATTTAGCTAGATTTAATACAGCTTTTGCATGATTTCTAGCAACTTTAAATTGAGAGAGTGATTCAGATGTTTTTGATTTTAAGTAAGAGTTGTATGCTAATGACTTCTGGGCTAGTGCTCTGGCGGAATTCCCATCAAACCATTTTGGAGAGGTCGATGTTTTGGAGATCTGTTGACGTAGCATGAATAAAGCCATACCAGCTAGTATTAAGTCGCAAATGTAGGACTGGGTAGAACTGGGATCACTAGAGAAGAAAGACTCATGGAATGACAGCATGATAATTTCTAAATCCATCCCAATTTGCCCTATCAAAGTGCCATCGGGTCACACTGACAGGTTCAGAACGGGGAGGTGTGGGGGGGTTAACTAATGAGGCTTTGATGAGATTGTGGTCAGAGGATCCAAGTGATAACAGTGCTACTATCCTTTATTGATCAGGATTATTTGTCAAGAAAAATATAAATTAATTATATATCACGGTATTGCCATAGTATTTTTACTAAGGCGTATGATTTTATAGATGAGAGTAACTCTCTTCAATATTCCCTATCACGAGGTATCAGTTTTGAGAGAATAAACTTGATGAAGTGAGACATGGTGTAACAAGAACCTTCATAGTGTGCCTTTTTTTTTTTTTTTTTTTTTTTGGTTACATTATGTGAGGAGGGTGGATATAATTTGAAAATGCTTTTACTGCAGATAAAAAAGAATACTCATTGGAAGTTTCTCGCTTGTTTCGGTGACCCCCATATTAATTGAAACTTCCTGTTCTTAAACGCTTCAGATACACGCTCAGTTTACATGTCAATCGATTTCTTGACATATGTTAATAAAGCATGATTTTTTTTCACCCTCAGCAGTGTCCTCTGAGTTTTTGTAATAATTAGGTGTGTTTCAAATAAATATTAAGTACATTTGTGGAAGTTGCATATTTAACGATTTCGCCCAAAAATATGTTTATATAGACATCACTCAAGTAAAATTATATTGAACTACCCCCAAAGTGAATCCATGGAGCCTGAACTAGTTCAACATTGGCACTACCTTTTACCGTGAAGTAAAGGCTACAAAACAAACAATAGACTCATCAGAAAGTAAACCATGACAGACACAACGGTTCAGGTAGATGCTCCTGCAATCTGATTTATTTTATTTTAGACTCATCATTGAACACTAAAACTGCTTATACGTGAAACCAATTAATGTTTATAATTTATACCTCGTTTCGGCTATAAATTTAGTTTTTCCTAATAATGTATGATAAACAATAAATAAACGATTGTCTTGTACATTATTTATTGCTATTCGTAATAATCAGATGTTTCAAATAAATATTGAGTACATTTGTGGAAGTTGCATATATTGTATAACGATTTTGCCCAAAAATACGTTTATACAGTCATCACTCCAGTAAAATAGTTTTGAACTACCCCCAAAATGAATTCATGGAGCCGAAACTAGTTCAACTTAAGCACTATCTTTTACCATGGGGTATAGGCTAAAAAATGATATCACACGAACCGTCATACTTCGAAAATATTCCCTTTTTTGAACTTGAACGCTAGGCACTTTAAAGCCCTAATTATGAAGATACAAATAGTATCCATTTAATTGTTAAATTTCCAAGTACTTTTCATATGCCTAATGAAACGAAACTCTTTGGGCTTAAAATCCTCAAAGATACAAATAGTATCCATTTAATTGTTAAATTTCCAAGTACTTTTCATATGCCTAATGAAACGAAACTCTTTGGGCTTAAAATCCTCAAATGGATTCATTCTTTATCTGTGAATCGATTTCATCCTACGTATTACCTCATCTCGCTATGTTACGGATTTCTTTCGAGACGGAATTTTCTCTCCCTCAGAGACGTACTCTGAATTTTAAATAAAATTGTCTCTGTCGCCAATAATGTATAATACATTTCTGGAAGTATCATTTTTAGTATTTTCGCTGTCAATTATGAGGTTTTTTGCGTCACTCATTTTTTTAAGGCAGTTACGCAAATTTAGTGTTTTCGCCTTAATTTTGCGGTTTTTTGGATCACTCAAATGACCTTCTTAACGTTAAAATCAAAATAATCCTTAGACAACATTCATACAATTCACTCAGTCTTCTTTCATCCGGCATTTTTTGTAGTTATGCACTGTATGTCTACGGAGATGAATAAAATTATAAATGGTAATTAATTATATATCGATATTGCGCAGATGTTTGAATATTCTCATATAAATTTATACAAGAGAGTCAGAATCTCATCAATATTCCTTCTGAGGGGGTATCAGTTATTGGGATATGTGGCTTATGGTGAAACAAAATCCTTCATGGTGTGGAAATACATATACCTTTCTTTTAAACATTCAGTCAGGAGGCTTTTTCTACTGCAGATAAAAACAAAAAAAAATCGAAGTTTCTAGTTTGTTTCGGTGACCAGCACATGAATTTAAACTTCTGTCTATCTATTGCCATACGCCTCAATCCCGTTTGGGGTGGCCACAATCAAATCGCCTCCAAATCGCCCTGTCCCCCGCCATTTCACTGCCCTGCTCCCAGCTCACACCCCCCTCTCTCATATACCTCTCCACCCCATCCCTCCATCTCATCCTCGGCCTCCCCCTCTCTCATATACCTCTCCACCCCATCCCTCCATCTCATCCTCGGCCTCCCCCTCCCTCTTTCCCCCTCCACTTCACTCACACTCTCTTCGTCAGTCTTTCACCCTCCATCCTCTCCACATGGCCAAACCACCTCAGTGTGTTCTTCATAACGCTTCACCTGTCTTACTCTTTTCATCTCGTTCCAGAACATTTTCTTAGTCCCTCCACTTTACACTCAAATTCCTTCCAAATTTCTCATCCACTCTCTTCTTACTCTCTCTTATCTTTTCACCTCTCTTTCTACATATAACTCTTCCGCCTCTCAACTTCTTCCACGCCCCTATTTCTCATCCATTCATTGTATGCTTTCTTCTTTTGTGCCACAGCCTGTCTCACATCTTCAGTCCACCTCGCTGTTCCTTGCACCCCCCTCCGTCTCCTCTTCCTTCCACACACCACATCACATGCTGCACATATTTCTTCTGTAAATATCCTACACACCTTCCACGTCTCCCATCTGCTCCAATTCATATTTGCCCAATCGTTCCTCCACTTATGTCATACTCTGTCTTTTTCTCATCCTTTTGCAACCTTTCCACTCTCCTTGCAACTACTTCCTCTCGTCTTTCCCTTCTTCTATTCCTCCATCTTGAATCCTAATTCTGGCCACCACCAAGTAGTGGTCAGAAAGTCCACTCCCCCAACCTCTATAAGCTCTTGCATCCATTACACATCATCTCAACCTTTCATCCACACACACAACCAATCATTGCCTTCCTTTCATTCAGTTCACCACCCGCCCTTCTCATCACTTGCCATGTATACCTGTGGATCATTTTATGCCTGAAGAGGGTATTGGCTATCACCAACCCCCTCCCAACGCAGATGTCCACTAACGCACTCCCATTCTCATCTATCTCAGCAGGCACACCCCACTCACCTTAACATTCCCAACTTTACCATTCATATCAACGATCAAAAACACTCTCATTCCTTCCAGACTTTTCCATGCACACTACCACATTTATCCAGAACTCTTCTCTCACTCTTCTAGCACGATCTTGCGTTGGCGCATACACACACACAATCGCCCACATTTGTATTCCAACTTTCAACTTTATCCACACAATCCTTGACAAAACTGATCCATACTGTCATGCTCTTCTTCCATGTTTTACTCATAACTATACATACTCCTTCCTTTGCCCTCTCATTCTCACCTACTCCTGCACATATACCCCATCCATACTCCCATTCTCTCACACTTTCTCCTCGTCATTTTGTTTCAGTTATTCCACATACATCCACTTTCGCACCCTCAAGCACTTGGACAATCTCTGTCACCTCATCATTCGCTCCTCTTACATTCCATGTACCCAATACCAAGTCCATTGTCCGGTAATTCCTTAAACACCTTATATATTAGTCCTCTTTACGTGTCAATCGATTTCTTGTTAAGTGTTTATAAAGTACGATTTTTTTTTCCCCTCAGTTGTCTTCTGAGTATTGGTAATGATTAGGTGTGTTTCCCAATTAAATTTGAGTACATTTGTTGAAGGTGCATATTTATCGATTCCGCCCAGAAACACGTTTGTACAGCCATGACAAAAGTAAAAGAGTGTTGAACTACCCCAAGGTGAATGCCGTCTGGAATAACAAGTTTACCTGACCCTACTTTTTATCCTTAAAGCCGAAGCTAAAAAAAAAAAAAAAATCCAATTGACTCAACGGAAATTTAAAATCATATTAATCTAAACATGGCACACACAACTCATCAGCTCGGCGCTATTGGTACCTTATTTCTTTTTTAGACCTTCCATGAACAATTAAACTGCGTATATCAGAAAAGAAGAAATGAGTATAAACTAAATATTTTCATACATCTCTAATTTCATTTTCTCTAATATATATATATATATATATATATATATATATATATATATATATATATATATATATATATATATATATATATATATATGATATTTAATAAATTAATGATTTTTATTTAAACGATTTATTGCCTTTCGCTGTGGTTTTACCTACGTAAATATGGATTATGATATCACAAGAACTGTCATACTTAGAAAATATTCCCCATTCTTTATTTGAACAGTAGGATCAGCACACCACTTCAAGCCCGATTGATCCATCCATCCATCCATTGCCAGACGCCATGTATCCCAAATGGGGTGGCCAAGGGCTTAGAGTTAATTGTTTTACAGGGAGGGGCACTAATCCTCCACCAACCCCACTTGACATGTAGGATTGATGCAGATTAAAATTAACATTCATTTTATCCCTAAGTTTGTAAGTTGTTTTCGTCTCTAATGAGACACTTTGTGCTTAAAACAATCCAATGGCTGCATTCTGTATCTGTGAATCGACTTCTTTGTACGTAATACCTCATTTAACTTTGTTACTGATTATTGTTTTCCGATATGGAAATTTCTTAAACTGATTATAGTTCTCTGAATATTAGATTAAATTACAATTCCCAGCTAATTAAGAGTATATTTATGTAAGTGTCGTCTTTAATGTTTTCGCCCACAGTTATGCGTTTCTAGCATTACTCAAAAGAATCGTTTCCAAATGTAACAATCCAAACTATCTCCTGACGACATTATTACAGATCATAGGTGTTCCTTAATCCGGCATTTATTGTAATGGTCATGCACTACATGTCTACTAAGTTGAGGAATAAAGTTATAATTCGTAATCAAAGTGCTTCTAATGAAGATAAAAAAAGAACACATTCGATTTTTCTCGATTGTGTCTGTGACCCCCAAATGAATTAAAACTGTCTTAAGGACCTCAAATTCCATTTCATTGTATCTATTAATCGATATCTTATTCCGTGTGACCAAAATGGGATTTTTTTTTCATCTTCCCAAGTTTCTTGAGTATTGATGATAATTAGGTGTTAATCAATTTTGAGTAAAGGAAAAACTACATTTTTAGGATTTTTCATGAAAATACGTTTATGCAATCATCACTATAGTTAAATAGTTTGAACCACCCCAAAGTGAATGGTATCAGGCGTAACTAGATCACCTTTGGCCCTACACTTTATCCGTGATGTCAATGCTAAAAAGAAACAGAAAAAAAGCCAATAGGCTAATCGGAAATTTAAAATATAGTTAACCATAGCATGGCAGACGGAACAGGATAGGTCGATGGAACTGCAACCTGATTTATTTTGAACCCATAATGAACAAAAAAATAACGTAAGTGACGAGTAAGCAATGTTTATAAATTTTATATCGCAGTAGGGCTATAAATATAGCTTCCTATTAATGTATATATGAAAATCAGTAAATAGACGATTTTTTTGTAAATGATTTATTCCCTTTTCTAGTGATTTTGCTTACGTAAATATAGATATTTATATAAAACGAAGCGCCGTACTGCAAAAATATTCCATATTTTTTATATGAACACTATTCTCAGCATAGCACTTGAAAGACCTAGTGATGCATTAAAAAAAATAACATCCATTTCATCACCATATATGTTATTTTCATGTTAAAAAAAAAAAAAAATTACTTGTCAATCAGTTTCATCCTACATATTATATCATTTAGTCTTTTTATTGACTTTTTATTGAGTAGGGATTTTCTGACCATCAGAAATGTATTCTTATTTTTTGATACTACAGTGGTTCCCAGTATATATATATTTTATATTATATTATATTTTAATAAACATATTTAGTGTTTTCTCCCAAAATTATGCTGTTTTTAGCGTTACTCAAATGACCGTTTTTTAACGTAAAGCTCCAATCAATCTCCAGAAAGCATTTATACAGTTCTCTCAGTGTTCATTCAAGCAGCATTTTTTTGTAGCTGTCATGCACTATATGTCTTCGGAGATGAGGAATGAAGCTGTTAATCGTTATTAATTATTATTTTAATTATTATTTCTTGGTATTGGGATAGTGTTTGTATTTGTCTTTTAAATTTATAGACGAGTCAGAATCTAATCAGTATTCCTTCTGGGGAGGTATCAGTTATGAGATTTTACCTAAGGAAATGTGGCTTTTGGTGAAACAGAATCCTTTATAGTCTGGAAATATATATTTTTTAACACCGTCAGGAGGCTCGATGAAATGTTAAAGTCCTTCTACTGCTGATAAAAAGAAAAACCCTTAATTCGAAGTTTTTCGCTTGTTTAGGTGACACACATCAACTGAAACTTAGTGTTCTAAAACGATTGAGATGCCAGCTCTATTCACTTGTCAGTCGAGTTCTTGTCATATGTTTAAAGGTATTATTTTTTTCACCCTCAGCAGTGTTCTGTTTTGGTAATAATGAAATGTGTTTCCAATATATATTTAGTACACCGACGCACCAAAGTTTCTGTACCCCCGTCGGTACCAGGTAGTGGAAGTCAGGGTTAGCGAGAGGGTAGGCGAACGAACAACCGAGAGTGGTAGTTTGGTCTGAGAAACTTAATGAAACTGGTTTCGAAACATTTCCATGCTGTTCATCTGCAAAAGATTTTGCGTTCGTGACATACATAGCATGTATTATAACATAGACTACTATGTTACCATGGAGTCCTGTGAAACTGGTCTAGACACGACTCATCTATTCCGGATCCTCATCATACATATAAAGCACCGAACCAATTGTATATAAGCTGCAACTGGTCCGCGATAATTTTTGTGAATGTTATTCATGGATTGGCTACAGCTATAATATAGAATAATTGTGATTTTAATGCTGATTCCCACAGTAGCTGTGGGGATGGTTACAAATTTTAGAATTATTGTATGTGATTGGCAGCGGAGAGCATTCACCAGATTAGAAGTAAACAACAGAAAATATTGAGACAACGAAGATACAGTTGTGGTATCCTCATCCGCCTTGTTATCGAGGCCTTTACTGTTGCTTCACCTCATACGTGCATTATTTTCCTTCAGTCTGTCTCTTCTATTACTGTTACTTTCCGGTATCCTCTTACTGCGTGCCGTCATATTCCTTAGGGGGTTTCTAGTCATCCGGTCCTATAACGCCTACTGTATTAAATTATTCGTCACCACTTCCACAAATAATGTTAGCACAAGACTGCTGAATCTGTTACTATTATTGACACTGCCACTACTAACCCCCCATTTCCCACTGTCTAATTTCCCTCACAACACAACAACTGCTACTCCTGCTGATAATCCACTGTAAATCTGTATAATAATAAATTTGTCTACGTCTGTGTATCTGATAACATTTTCCCTGTCTCACCTCCGACAACTCATCGCTTACCTCCCCACCTCCTATGCTGTCCCAGTTACACCCCCTGTTTCCCAGCCACCATCGACCCTACTCTCCCACTCAGACACCACACTACCCCTCCCTCATCCCGGGGACACCAGGCCTTTTGTCCACCCTTTACCGGTGAATATACTGTACGTGGTATGAAATTAATAATAATTATAATTATAACACAGATGTGTAGTAATCCTAACATTACATGTAAAACACTGATGTGTAGTAATCCTAACATTACATATAAAAAAATGCAGACACTAACATGTCTATATTACGGAGCAACGTTAAATTAACCACAAAACCGACCACAGACCGTTCTTATCATTATCTCTGGACCTTTCCTATAGCATTTCACCATGATAATATAATCCATTGTAGTTCTTTGTGGGATCTCTACAGCTGTTTGGGAAAAATAACATTGTACACGACATGCCTACAACCCACAAAAATACACCTGTGACATTTCACTGACATCCATCAAATAGCCTACGAGGAGTTAGTGGACAAACAAACGAAGGACATAGACAGAGGTCGAATGTTTCGCATCGGTATAATGACGACCTGACAAAACTGTTACCATCCTGCTTTGCAGGTGTCTTGATGATGATGATGATAAAATAATCACGTGTTATTAGGCACGGTACAGAGGAGGACAAACACTGAAACAGAAGGTGTTGACGCAATGCAGTATCTCATATGTCAAAGCTGCGTTCAGGTGTTTTATCAGGGAAATTATGATGTTTTTCCTCCCCTGTATCGTGCCTAATTACATGTGATTACTACTACTATTATAACTATTATTATTGTTGTAACAATGATGACACATGCAAAGCAGGTTGGTAATAGTTTTGTCAGGTCGTCATGTACCGATGTGGGACATTCGGTCTCTGCCTATGTCCAGTCGTTTGTTTGTTCGTCCACTACCATCTCCTAGGTTATTTGATAGACGTCAGTGAAACGTCACATGTGTATTTTAGTATGTTGTAAGCATGCCGTGCAGTTATTTTTCCCAAACAGCTGTAGTGATCCCACAAATGACTACAATGGGTTGTATTACCATGGTGATGTAATGTAGGGAAGGTCCAGTGGTGATGATAAGAGCGGTCTGTGGTCTGTTCTTTGGGAAATTTAAGTGCTCCTTAACATAAGCATGATTAGGTCTGCAGTTTTTATACGTAATGTTAGAAACACTGCACACCTGTGTTGTTGGTGTTATATTTATAATTATTATTATGGCCCGCCTTTAGAATGTGGGGCGATAATGTAATTGCACAATCTGTGTGTGTGTGTGTGTGTGTGTGTGTGTGTGTGTGTGTGTGTGTGTGTGTGTGTCCACTATATCTCATGAACGACTTGAGTTATCAACATGAAATCTTCAGGGTATCAAATCTTGCACGAGTGTGATAATGGGCACTCATGGTTAACGTCAGGTCACCAAAATGGCTGCCAAGGTGAAATAGTTCTTATCGCCCTCCTTTAGCACCATTATATCTAATGAACGGCTTGAGCTATCAACATGAAACCTTCAAGGTATCGAGATAAAGCCTAAATGTTGGACTTGGCCAACAGCATGTTCTGGCAGGCGATTAGCATTCGGCTGCCGAATGCCTTTCTTTCATTATTAATGCATACCACATATTCACCGGTAAAGGGTGGACAACAAACCTGGTGGCCCCGGGATCAGGGGAGGGGTAGTGTGGTGTCAGAGTGGGGGAGGAGTAGGGTCGATGGTAGCTGGGAAAGAGGGGGTGTAACTGGGGCAGCAGTAGGAGAGCGGAGGTAAGTGACGAATTGTTGGCGGTGGGACAGCGAAAATGTGGTTATTAGATACACAGACGTAAGGACAATTTAGGTTTCCTATATATATATATATATACATATATATATATATATATATATATATATATATATATATATATATATATATATATATATATATATATATATATATATATATATTTATATTTTTATATAGATGTCTTGCGTTTCGCTGTCGTTTTACCTTCGTAAATATGGATGATGATATCACAGGAATCGTCATATTTCGATAATATTCCCCATTCTATATTTGAACACTAGGCTCAACACACCACTTAAAGCCCGAGTGATGCAGATAAAAATTAACATCCACTTTATCTCTAAATTTCTAAGTTGTTTCCACGTCTCTAATGAAACACTTTGTGCTTAAAACAATCAAATGGTTTCATTCTGTATCTGTGAATCGACTTCTTCCTACGTATTACCTCATTTAGCCTTGTTGCTGATTATTTTTTCCGAGATGGAAATTTCTAAAACTGATTTAAGTGTTCTGAATATTGATGCAATTGCTAGTAATTCCCAGCTAATTAAGAGTATATTTGTGTAAGTTGCGTCTTTATTGTTTTCGCCCACAGTTATTACTCAAAAGATTCGCTTCCAAATGTAACAATCCAAACTATCTCCAGACGACATTATTACAGATCATGAGTGTTCCTTAATCCGGCACTTTTTGTAATTGTCATTGCACTATATGTCTACTGAGTTGAGGAATAAAGTTATGATTGGTAATCAATTATATATTGCGATATTTCCATAGTGTTTGTACATTCATAAGAAAAACTATTGTTGCCCTTCAGAGCTATGCACTATGACACAACGACGAAGTGTTGTGGAATGACGGAACCGGAAAGTTTGTATCTCAAACCCGTCAATGTCAGTTATGAGACAGATATTAGAATTTGTGCTAGAGGTAATAAAAACTACTTAGATCGTTTGGCCTCTGTGCATAGAGACAATGCGCTTTATTATTCGGCACCAAATTCTTTAAATAAAAATATAACCGAAGGGTCTGAAGTCGGCAACACACATGCAGACGGGCAATGAGTATGTGCAGCCATGCCAGACGTATGATAGCACTTCAGCCGATACAAGCCAAGTTAGTAAATTTCAGTTTAATAATGATATGCACTGCTATCTACGTATAATAAATGTTGAGTAGAAAGAAAATAATATATGTTTAGTCTCATTGCTTTAATATTTTGTATACCCACCCCCTGCGTCCAAAACAGCCTCTAGACATCTGAATCATCAATCTGAAGCATTTAACCACCCATCTAAAGACCTGCCGAGTTTCATTATCAATCCCCAGCAGGGCACTCAGGGGAACACAAACACATCCTATATATTTCTCCGCCATATGGTTCATTCTTGATCATTATTCCAACACTTGTAATGGGATTGCGTTATGGCAACACTAGATAGGGGAGGGGCGAACCTCAAGGACCTGCCCACGTAGCAAAGCTAACGTTCATTTAACATCGAACATTCCCGGGGTAACGATACATTTTCTTCTGACTATACAGTACATTCTCGAATAAATATATAGATGAGAGTCAAAAGTTCTTCAATATTCTATCTCACGAGGTATCAGTTATGAGATTATACGTAGGAAATGTGGCTTATGGTGTAACACTATTCTTTCTGCTGCTTCCCCCAAGGAAAGGGAGGTAGCCGAGACAGGACGACACACTCCCCATTTACTCATCCATTCAAACACATTCATTCGCATCTTAGCCCCATAGGGGAGAACGGACAAATCCTCACGGCACCACAACGCACAACGGTCAACTGCGCAATGCAATCAGTGACATCCGCAGCAGGCAACATTTATCACACACACTGAAGTCAGATGTACGGAAAGCTATTTTTTTTCTCTTATATATATTTGTATTTCTCATTATGTGCCAAGTTCAAATAGAGAACATCAGACCAATATTCGTAATTTTTTTTATTAGAGTGACCGTTCCACTTCACATAGCTGGGTAGCTGGGCTTATAAACTGCACACACACACACACACACACACACACACACGACTTAAATTTTGCACTGACAGCGTGGCGACTACAAATATAGTCATTCTAACAACTGGATCTGCTATCTCCAAACCTTCCCTGTCCCAGTCAAACTCCTCTTTCAATAACCGGTTATTGAATGAGGAGTTTGACTGGGATAGGGAAGGTTTGGAGATAGCAGATCCAGTTGTTAGAATGACTATATTTGTAGTCGCCACGCTCAGTGCAAAATTTAAGTCGTGTGTGTGTGTGTGTGTGTGTGTGTGTGTGTGTGTGTGTGTGTGTGTGTGCAGTTTATAAGCCCAGCTACCCAGCTATGTGAAGTGGAACGGTCACTCTAATAAAAATTACGAATATTGGTCTGGTGTTCTCTATTTGAACTTGGCACATAATGAGAAATACAAATATATATAAGAAAAAAAAAGCTTTCCATACATATGACTTTAGTGTGTGTGGTAAATGTTGCCTCCACACGATATACGAAGGAACGGTGACGGCATAACTGACTGCTGATCAGGCCTAAGGTGGGGGGAGGGAAGGGGTGAGAGGAGGGGAAGACTTAAGACAAAGAACGAGAGAGAAAGGGGAGAGGGGGAGAGAAGCAAAGAGAAAGTTATATAAATTTAAAAAGAAAGAGTGGGAAAAGTAAATTCAGAGAGAGAGAGAGAGAGAGAGAGAGAGAGAGAGAGAGAGAGAGGGAGAGAGAGAGAGAGACAGTTGGGGGAAGTGAAACGGTAAGCACTGGAACCCAGAATTGTGCAGCGGACGACACTGGATTACAATGATGGTGAATATTTTCAATTTGAGAATGCAGTTCAATACGGTAATAATTTATTCTAAAAATATAGTCCAAATCTTGGCTGTTGAAAGCGTGTGCGACGACAGTTTAGTCATGTTTACAGGACATGAGAAAATTTGCGTCTAATCAGTACCTGGCAGCTGGAGGTGGAGGGTGGGGGAGTTGGGGGCAGAAGGCGGGGTAGACTTGTTCGCGATTCCCCCCTTCCCTCTGTCCAGGGTAGAGGGGAGCAGAAATTAATACGCATGACTGTACATGGACGGTGTAATAAAAGAGGTACAAGGTAGGGTAGTGGATGTTGGAGTGGCCCTGGTGAGAGAGGATAGTGTTTGGAAACCCTGTACTGTTGTTTGCAGATGATACTGTGTTGTTGAGTGAAGACGAAGGGGAGCTGCAAGGCTTGGTGGATGAGGATATAAAGGAGCGTTGTGGTGTGGATGTGGATGTGATAGGAAGCATTATGAGGAACACACTGAGGTGGTTTGACCATGTGGAGAGGATGGAGGGTGAAAGACTGAAGAGAGTGTATGTGAGTGAGGTGGAGGGGGGAAGAGGTAGGGGGAGGCCGAGGATGACATGAAGGGATGGGGTGGAGAAGTATATGAGAGAGGGGGGTGTGAGTTGGGAGCAGGGCAGTGAAATGGCGGGGGACAGGGCGACTTGGGGGCGATTTGTTTGTGGCCACCCCAAACGGGATTGAGGCGTCTGGCAATAGATAGACAGAATTCCCCTTCATGTCGTTTTTTATATCTACAAAACTTTTGGTGTTTTCACTAGACGTCCACCCAGCCATAACAGTTTCACCTATTCTTACCTGTACTTTCATTCTAGAGATTACAGCAGACCTGCATTAGGCAAGACCATCAGAGAGAGTTTCTACAAATCAAAATTGTTTTTCATTCCTCTGCAAGAGTGGAAATTTCTCGAGAATTAACCTGCTTGATGTGATATTAATTCACAATTCACAGTCTGCCCTTATAATTATATCAACTGAACCTCTATATGATTGTCGTTGGTATTTGTCACCAGCAACCAGATGTAAGTATGGATAATTTCATGATATATTTACTTGTCATTGCTGGCCATTGTGAATTCCTACACCAGAGTCTTCTCCTTCTTGTTTGTCCACTAAGACTGCTCCCAATCACGCTTCGGTGAGATACGAAGACGCGCTTGGTTTGTATATCCTTGGATTGGGCCGAGCTTCGTATCCTTTGGTCCTCCAAAAAGGGGTAGCTTGGTTTAACCGTAGACCAGCTTCGAATCCGATCCGCCGCTTGGTCCGCCAAAATACAGCATTAGTAAACTTGTCATTTGTTTAACGTCAAATTAGCGCACTTTAGACACTGAAATACCTTGTTCTAGAGCTACATTAGGCCTTGCTGCAACACTGTACACCAGTTTCCTATTTCTCTTTTGACTTACATGCCATATAATATTCCTACTCAAAAATAGATCGGGACGTCACTTTTTTTTTTTTTTTTTTCGTCTGGTTCCGAGATATTGAACAACTAGGACTTATCATGTAAGAGTTTTTAGGAATGTTTCATTACCAGATTTATATTGCTGTATAATGCCGTTGAACTAAGAATTCCATGCACGAATTCGCCTTTCTACTTCGCTAATTCAGGACGAGTGCACGAAATATGAGTTAAAAAAAATGCAGGATGAAGGAACTTCATGAACTGTATTAATGTCGTCTAGAAATTGTTTGGATTTTTACGTTAGGAAAAGGGTCATTTGAGTAATGCTAAAAACGGCAAAATTGAAGGCGAAAACACAATATATGGAACTTCCACAAATATACTCTAAATTATTGGGAAACACAATTATATTCAAAATTCTGAAAACATTTTCAAGGGTGAGAAGATTCCGTGTCGAAAAAAAAATAAAAAACAAGACTAAATGAGGTAATACATAGGATGAAATTGATTCACAGTTAAAAAATGCAATCATTTGAGTGATTTAAGCCCAAAGAGTTTCCTTTCATTAGACGTGAAAACAACTTGGAAATTTAGAGATAAAATGGATGTTATTTTATATGCCTTACTAGGGATTTAAAGTGGTATCCTGAGCCTAGCGTTCAGATATAAAATATGGAATATTTTCGCAGTTTGACGATTCTTGTATGATTATCCATATTTACAAAGTTAATATGACTCCAAAAGGTAATACATAGATTAGAAGAAAATCGTTTACTTATTGATTATCATATATACATTATTAGGGAAATCTAAATTTATAGCCGTACTGAGTTATTCAGTTTAAAAACATTACTTGGTCCCTCACATACGCAGTGTATAAGAAAAAAATGAGGTTGCAAGAGCCTCGATCTGAACTGGATTTTTAATTTCCGATGAGTCTATTGGCCTTTTTTTTTTTTTTTAGCCTTGACTTCACGGATAGAAGGTAATGCCAAAGGTGAACTAGTTACGGCTGATTGCATTCACTTTGGGGGTAGTTCAAAAGTGTTTTCCTCTAGTGTTGGCTGTTTAAACTTATTTTTGGGCGAAATCGTTTAGTATGCAGTCTCCACGAATGTACTCACAATTGATTGGGAAACAATTATCACCAAAACTTAGAAGACACGAGTGAAAAATGTGTTAACAAGAAATTGATTAACACTTAAAGAAAGCTGGTATCTGAGCTGTTCAAGAACGGTAAGTTGCAATTGATGTGTGTCACCGAAACAAGCAAGAAACTTCGAATGAGTATTCTTTTTTATCTGCTGTAGTACTTTAAAATTACATCGATTCTCCTGACAATGTACAAAACATATTTGCACACTATGTAGGTTCGTGTTACACGTTAAACCACATTTCCTTAGGGAAAATCTTTCAAAACTGATACCTCGTGAGAAGGAATATGGAATAGCTGTCGACTCTGATCCATAAATTTATAGGAGAAAGTACAAACACAATCGTAATACAGATATATATAATTACTTACGTTTTTTAACCTTGTTTGTGATCTCTGTAGACATATAGTGCATGACAGCTACCAAAAAATGCCGGTTGAAGGAACACTGTGAAACGTAAATTAACATCTACATGTAATGAGAGCTGGCATATGAGGTGTTTAAGAACAGTACGATTCAATTGATGTGGGGGTCTCCGAAAGAATCGAGAAACTTCGAATGTTTTTTTTATCTGCAGCTGAAGCATTTAAATAATTTCCTCGGTTCTCCTGACTGAATGTAAAAAAAAAAAAAAAAATTGAACACTGAAGATTCGTGATGCTCAATAAGCACCATGATGCACAATAAGCATCAAAACTGATATCTCGTGAGATGGAATACTGAAGAGATTTTAACGCTCATCTATAAATTGATGCGAGGAAGTACGAACACTATCTCAATACCGAAATACATAATTCATTTTAAATTTTTTTCTTCATCTCCGCAAACATATGGTGCATGACAGCTACAAAAAAATGCCAGTTGAAAGAACAATGAGTGAACTGTATTAATGTCGTGTGAACATTGTTTGGATTATTACTATAGGTAGAGGGTCATGTAAATGATGTTAAAAACAGCAAAATTTAGGGATAAAATGCTAAATATGACAGCTACATAAAATGCAGCTTGAAGGAACGCTGAATGAACTGAATTAATGTCGTTTGGAGATCGATTGGATTTTTACGTTAGGAAAAGTGTCATTTGTGTGATACGAAAAACCCATAATCGAGGGCAAAAACACTAAATATGCAACTTCTACTAATGTACTCTAAATTAGCTGGAAACTGACAATTTTTATCTAAAATTCATAATACATTTCTGGGGGTAAGAATATTCTGACTCGGAAAAAAAAAATCAGTAACAAGGCTAAATGAGGAAATACATACGATTAAATCGATTCATGGGCCAAAAAATGCTGACAAACTAGTGTTTTGAGACCAAAGAGTTTCTTATCATTAGAGACATGATTATCATTAGAGACATGAAAACAACTTGGAAATTTAGAGATAAAAAGGATATTATTTTTCTCTGCATCACTAGGGCTTTAAAGTGGTATCTTAAGCTTAGTGTTCACACAAAAGAAAAATATGGAATATTTTCGCATTATGAAGGTTCTTGTAATATCATTATCCATATTTATAAAGGTAAAATGACCCTGAAAGAGAATAAATCGTTTAAAAGAAAGTCGTTTATTTATTAATTAGGGAAATCAAAATTTATAGCCGTACTGGGATATACAGTTTATAAACATTACTTGATTCCTCATACGGAGTTTTATTGTTCTTAATGGTGCAAAAAAAAAAAAAAAAAAGTTGCGTGAGCGGCGACCTGAACTCTTGTGTCTGCTATGTTCAGATTAATTGGATTTTTCATTTCCAGTGAGTCTATTTGATTTTTTTTTTAGCCTTTACTTCACGGTAAAAGATTCTGCCAAATTTGACGTAGTTACGGCTGATGCGATTCACTTTGGGGGGAGTTCGAAACTATTTTACTGGAGTGATGGCTGTATAAAATTATTGGAAGAAATCGTTAAATTTGCTACTTACAGAAAGGCACTTAAAATCGATTAGAAAAATAATTATTACAAAAATCAGACATTTCTCATGGTGGAAAAAAAAAAATATTTACGAAACATGTAACAAGAATTTGATTAAGTAAACAGAGCTGGCATCTGAAGCGTTTAAGAACAGGAAGTTTCACTTGATGGAGGGGTCACGGAAACAAGTGAGATACTTTGAATGAGTATTCATTTTTATCTGCAGCAGCACTTTAAAATTACATCAAGCCTTCTGACTGAGTTAAAATAAAAAAAAAAAAGGTAATATTTGCTCACTATGAAGAATCGTGTTACACCATAAGCCACATTTCCTTTGGTATAATCTTTTAAAACTGATATCTCGTGAGAAGGAATATTGAAGAGCTTTTGACTCATCGTTCGTTCGTTCGTTGAAAGATTCCCTGCACATATAGTGCAGGCCCGGTCAGTGGTGTATGGGCTGATTAAAAAACAGTAAGTGAAGAGGACAGGACCTGGGGAATGCCCAGCACACACGTCCTGTCTCCTGACTGGCTTTGTGGTGTGTGTGTGGAGTGTGGACTCTCATCTATGTTTATAACTTTATTCCTCATCCCTGCACACAGATAGTGAATGACAGCTACAATAAATGTTGCTTGAATGAACATTGAATGAACTTTTTTAATGACATCTGGAGATTATTTGGATTTTTAGGTTAAGAAGAGGGTCATTTGAGTAATGCTATAATCGCTATTTGAGGGCGAGTACACGAAATATGCGTGATAGTTATAATAAATTCAGGATGAACACTGAATGAACTGTATTAATGTCGTCTGGAGATTGTTTCGACATTTACGTTAGGAAATGTTTCATTTCTGTAATGTAAAAACCGCATAATCGAGGGGGAAGACACTAAATACGCAACTTTCACGAATGTACTCTAAATTTGCTGGGAAACACTCACAGTTGTGTCTAAAATTCATAAAACATTTCTCGGGGCTTAGAAAATTCATTTTCGAAAAAAAAAAAAAAACGGAAACAAGGCTAAATGAGGTAATACGTAGGATGAAATCGACTCAAAGGTAAAAAAAAAAAAAAAAATGCTACAATTTGAGTGTTTTAATCCCAGAGAGTTACCTTTCATTAGAGACGTGAAGACAACTTGGAAATTTAGAGGTAAAACGTATGCTCTTTTTAGGGCATTAAAGTGGTATCCTGAGCCTAGCGTTCATATATAAAATATGGAATATTTTCGCATTGACAGTTCTTGTATTATCATTATCCATATTCACAAAGGCAAAATGACTCCGAAAGGCAATACATAGATTACAAGATAATCGTTTATTTATTGATTATCATATATGCATTATTAGGGAAATCTAAATTTATAGCCTTACAGAGTTATACAGTTTAAAAACATTACTTGGTTCCTCCCATACGCAGTGTTATTGTTCATAATGGGTAAAAAAAAAAAAAAAAATCAGGTTGCAAGAACTTAAGTTCGAATGAGTATCCCATTTTATCTGCAGTAGTTCTTTAAAATTACATCAATCCTCCTGACAATGTAAAAAACAAATTTGCACACCATGAAGGATTGTGTTACACGTTAAACCACGTTTCCTTAGGGAAAATATGTCAAAACTGATTCAGATTAACAAGATTTTTAATTTCCGACAAGTCTATTGGCTTTTTTTTTTTTTTTTTTTTAACCTTGACTTCACGGATAGTAGGTAGTGCCAATGGTGAACTAGTTACGGCTGATTGCATTCGCTTTGGAGGTAATTCCAAACTACTTTACTCTAATGATGGATGTTTAAACGTATTTTTGGGCGAAATCGTTAAACATGCAACTTCCACAAATGTATTCACAATTGATTGGGAAAAACACAATTAATTACCAAAGCTTAGAAGACACTTGTGAAAGTGAAAAATGTGACATTTAAGGAAACATTTAACAAGAAATTGATTGAAAAAAAGCAGGCACCTGATGTGTTCAAGAACTTAAGTTTCAAGAGAGAAACTTCGAATGAGTATCCCATTTTATCTGCAGTAGAAGTTCTTTAAAATTACATCAATCCTCCTGACAATGTAAAAAACAAATTTGCACACCATGAAGGATTGTTACACGTTAAACAACGTTTCCTTAGGGAAAATATGTCAAAACTGATTCCTCGTGACGAGGAATATAGAAGAGCTATCGACTCTGATAAATAAATTTATAGGAGAAAGTACAAACACAATCGCAGTTCAGATATATATAATTACGTACCTTTTATAATCTTATTTGACATCTCCGTAGCTATATAGTGTTTGACAGCTACCAAAAAAAATGCCGGTTGAAGGAAAACTGAGTGAAGTGTAATGTCGTCTGGAGATTGTTTGGATTTTTACGTATGTAAGAAATGTCTTCTAATTTTTGTAATAATCATATGTTTTCCAATATATTTTAAGTACATTTCTGGAAGTTGCAAATATAACAATTTCGTCCAATAATTTTATACAGCCATCACTCCAGTAAAATAGTTTTGAACTACCTCAAAAGTGAATGCTATCAACGTAACTAGGCCAAATTTGGCACTACCTTTTAACTTGAAGTCGAGGTTTAAGAAAAAAAATAGACTTTTAAACGATTTATTCAATTTCAGAGTCATTTTACCTTTGTAAAGATGGATGATGATATCACAAGAACCGTCATACTGCGAAAATATTCCAGATTTTATATATGAACACCAGACTTGAAGTCGAGGTTTAAGAAAAAAAAATAGACTTTTAAACGATTTATTCAATTTCAGAGTCATTTTACCTTTGTAAAGATGGATGATGATATCACAAGAACCGTCATACTGCGAAAATATTCCAGATTTTATATATGAACACCAGACTTAAGATTCCACTTTAAAGCCCTAGTGATGCAGAGAAAAATTATATACATTTTATCTAAATTTCCAAGTTGTTTTCACGTCTCTACTGAAAAGAAACTCTTTGGTCTTAGACACTTTTTTTTTTTTCCTGGGAATCGATTTCATCGTACGTATTACCTCATTTAGCCTTATTATTGATTTTTTTTCGAGACGAAATTTTCTTACCTTCAGAAATATTTTCTGAATTTTAGATACTAATTGTCATTGTTTCCAGTTAATTTAGAGTACATTTTTGGAAGTTGCATATTTAGTGTTTCCGCCCTAGATAATGTGGTTTTTAGCATCACACAAATAACACTTTTGCTAACGTAAAAATCCAATCGATCTCCAAACGACATTATAGAGTTCACTCAGTGTTCCTTCAACCTGCATTTTTTGTAGCTGTCATGAATATTTAGTATTTTCCCCCCTTATTATGCTGTTTTTAACATCATTTACATGACCATCTTACTATAGTAATAATCAAACAATGTTCACACGACAGTACAGTTCGCTCATTGTTCTTTCAACGGCCATTTTTTGTAGCTGTCATGTACTATATGTCTGCGGAGATGAGGAAAAAATTTAAAATGACAATTATGTATATGGGTATTGGGATAGTGCTTGTACTTTCTCGTATCAATTTATAGATGAGCGTTAAAACCTCCTCAGAATTCCATCTCACAAGGTATCAGTTTTGAAAGGTTTTACCTAATGAAATGTGGGTTTTGGTGTATCATGAACCTTCAAATTGTTAAGAAAAAAAAAATCTTTTATATTGTCAGGAGACTCGATGTAATTATCTAAATGCTTCTACTGCAGATAAAAAAGAATAATCATTCGAAGTTTCTCGCTTCTTTCGGAGACCCCCACATCAATTGAATCGTACTGTTCTTAAACACCTCATATGCCAGGTCTCTTTACATGTCAATTTACTTTTTGTTGTATGTTTCCTAAATGTGATTTTTTTCACCCTCGGAATTTTTATCTGAGCTTGGTAGTAATTTGATGTTTCCCAAGCAATTTTGAGTACATTTGTGGAAGTTGCATACGTAACGATTTCTCCCAAAAATACGATCAAACAGCCATCACTCCAGTAAAATAGTTTTGAACTAACCTCAGAGTAAATGCCATCAGCCGTAACTAGTTGAATTTTGTCACAACGTTTTATCCATGAAGTCTAGACTAAAAAAAGGCATCGGAAATTAAAAGTCCTGTTAATTTGATCATGGTAGATGCAATTGCAACCAGATTTTTTTATAGACCCATAACGATCAATAAAACAGTGTGTATGGGGAAATTAGCAATGTTTATAAATTGAATAATTCATTACGGCTATAAATTTATTTTTCCTACTAATGTGTATATGACAATGCATAAATAACGACTTTCTTGTAAACGATTTAATGCCTTTAGAAGTGATTATACATTAGTAAATGTGGAAATGATATCACAAGAACCGTCATACTGCGAGAATATTCCATATTTTATGTATAAGCATTAGGCTCAGGATACCACTTTAAAGCCCTTGTGATGGAAATAAAAATATCATCAATTATATCTCTAAATTTCCGAGTTTTCACGTTTCCAATGAAAGAGAACTCTTTCTGCTTAAAACCCACAAATGGATGCTTTCTTTACCTATGATTCGATTCCATAAAACGTAATACCTCATTTAGCCTTGTTACTTTTTTTTTTTTTTTTGACAATTTTCTCACCCTCACAAATGTTTCCTGAATTTTAGATACAATTGTGAATGTTTCCAAATAATTTAGAGTATGTTAGTGGAAGTTGCATATTTAGTGTTTTCGCCCTCAGTTATGCGGCTTTTAGTATTACTCAAATGACACTCTTCATAACGTAAATATCCAATCTCAAAATGACATTTTTACAGTTCGTTCACTTCAACCTGCATTTTTTGTAGCTGTTATGCATATTTAGTGTTTTCGCCCTCAATTAGCGGTTTTCAGTACCACTCAGATGACCCTTTTCCTAACGTTAAAATCCAAACATCCTCCAGACGACATTACACTTCACTCAGTGTTCCTTCAACCGGCATTTTTTTGTAGTTATGCACTATATCTCTACGATCACAGTTTATAAATGATAAGTAATTATAAACATCGGTATTGCGATTGTTTGTACTTTTTCCTATAAATTTATGGACCAGTTTTGAAAGGAAATGTGGTTTAACGTGTAACACGATCCTACACAGTGTGCAAATTTGTTTTTTACTTTGTCACTAGGATCAATGTAATCTTAAAGTACTTCTGCAGATAAAAAAGAATACTCATTCGATGTTTCTTGCCTGTTTCGGTGACCCACATAACAATTGCATCTTACCGTTCTTGAACACCTTAGATGCCAGCTTTCTCTGTCAATCAATTTCTCACAAGTGTCTTCTAAGTCTTGGTGATAATTGAGTGTGTTTCCCAATCAATTGTGAGTAAAGAAGAGGAGTACATTTGTGGAGGTTGAATATTTAACGATTTTGCCCAAAAATACGTTTAAACAGCCATCACTAGAGTAAAACTGTTTTGAAATACCTCCAAAGGGAATGCCATCAGCTGTAACTAGTTCACATGTCCGTGAAATCAAGGTAAGAAAAAAAAAAATAGACCGAAAATTAAAGATCCAGTTAATCTGAACATGGCAGACAAAACAGTTCTAGCAACCTCTTTTTTTTTTTTTTTTTTGACCCATTATTAACATGTGAGAAACCAAGTAATGTTTTTAAACTGTTTAACTCGGTAAGGCTATAAATTTAGATTTCCATAATAATGTGTATATGATAATCAATAAATAAACGATTTTCTGGTAATCTATGTATTGCCTTTCGGAGGCATATTACTTTTGTAAATATATTGATAATTCAAGAACCGTCAAACGGAGAAAATATTCCCCATTTTATATATGGGCCATTTTATCTCCAAATTTATAAGTTGTTTTAACGTCTCTAATGAAACTCTTTGGGCTTAAATCACTCAAATGTCAGCATTTTTTACTGCGAGTCGATTTCATCCTACGTATTACCTCGTATAGCCTTGTTACTGATTTTTTTTTTTTTTTTGACGAAGTTTTCTCATCCTCGAAAGTGTTTCCAGAATTTTGGATATTATTGTGAGCATTTCCCAATAATTTAGAGATTATTTGTCGAACTTCCATTTATTGTGTTTTCGCCCTCAATTATGACGTTTTTAGCATTACTCAAATGACCCTTTTCCTTACGTAAAAATCCAAACAATCTCCAGATGACATTAATACCATTCAGTGTTTCTTCAACCTGCATTTTTTGTAGCTGTCATGCATATTTAGTATTTTCTCCCTTAATTATCGGTTTTCAGCATCACACATATGACCCTATTCCTAACATAAAAATCCAAAAAAATCAGACGACATTCAGTGTTCCTTCAACTTCCATTTTTTGTAGAGGAAATTAATTATATATCGTTGAATTTCTTTTTTTTTTTTTTACGTTCTCGTATAAAATTGTAGATGGGAATCAAAAGCTCTTCAATATTCCTTCTCACGAGATATCAGTTATGAGAGATTATACGTAAGGAAATGTGGCTTATTGTGTAACACGAACCATCATAGTGTGTAAATATTACTTTGGAGAAGGTATCAGTTATGAGAGGTTTAACCTAAGGAAATGTGGCTTATTGTGAAGTAAAATCTATCATAGCGTGACAATATTCATATTTTTTCTTTTAACATAGGAGGCTCGATGTAAAATTAAAGTTCTTTTACTGCAGATAAAAAAACTCACACACACACACACACACACACACGTTCGAAGTTTCTCGTTTGTTTCAGAGACCCGCACATCAATTTAAACTTACTTTCCTTAATCGCCTCTGATGTTATCTCCTTACGCGTCAACCGATTTCTCATTTTAGGTTTCCAAAATTTGTTTTTTCCCGTCAGAATTGTCCTCTGAGTATTTGTAATAATTAGGCGTGCTTCCCAATTAATTTTGGGTACATTTGTGGAAGGAGATATTTAACGATTCCGCCAAGAAACACGTTTATACAGCCCCCCCTCAATTAAAAAAGCTTTGAACTACCCCCAAAGTGAATGCTATTAGCCGTAACTAGTTCACCTTTGGCCCCACCTTTTATCAGTGTAGTCAAGGCAAAAAAAAAAAAAAAAAAATACACTCAACGAAAGTTAAAAATCCAGTTAATCTCAACATGGCAGACACGACAGCTCAGGTCCACGCTATTGCTACCTGATTTTTTTTTATACCATTCATGAACAGTGAATTAGCGTATATAAGAAACCAAGAAATGTGTATAAACTAAATATCTTAGTACGGCTATAAATTTAGTTTTCCCTAAAGATATAAGTATATAATAATAAATAAACTATTTATTTGAAAGTGATTTATTCCTAATGAAATAAGAACCGTCATACTTCGAAAATACCTCATTTTATATTTGAACACTATTCTCAGGATACCATGAGTGAGGAGAAAAATTACATCCATTTTATCTGAATTACCAAATTGTTTTCACTTCTATAATGAAAGGAAATTCTTGTAGTAAAAACCCTGAAATGGCTGCATTCTTTACCTTTGAATCGATGTCATCCTACATGTTACTTCATTTAGCCTTGTTACTGTTTTCCTTTTTTGGAGACGGAATTTTCTGACATTCAGAAATATTTTATAAAATTTGGATACATTTATGAATGTTTCCCAATAATTTATAGTAAAATTGTGGAAATTGCATATTTCGTGTTTTCGCTCTCAATTATGAGGTTTTTAACGTTACTCAAATGACCCTCTTCCTAACGTAGAAATCATAATAATCTCCAGACTACATTACTATAGTTCATTCAGTGTTCCTTCAAGCGGCATTTTTGTCGCTGTCATTCACTATATGTCTGCGGTGATGAGGAAGAAAATTTTAAATGGTAGGTAATTATGTCTCGGTATTGCGATAGTGTTTGTACTTGTATAATTTTATTCATGAGACTCCAAAGCTCTTCAATATTCTTTCTTACGAGATATCAGTTTTGACAGATCTTACATAAGGAAATGTTGCTCATGGTTTAACACGAACCTTCATAGTGTACATTTTTTTTTATTTATTTTTTTTTTTATTCACTCTGGACCCTCGATGTAATTTTAAGGTGCTGTTGTTACAGGAAAAAAAAATATTCGGTTTCTCGGTTGATTCGGTTACCCCTATACCAATTGAAACACGTTCTCAAACACCTTACCTGTCAATCGATTTCTTGTTATTTGTTTCCAAAAGGTGATTTTCTTTAACCCTTAGAAGTGTCTTCTGAGTTTGACTAATTATGTGTTTCCCAATCAGTTCTGAGTACATTTGTAGAAGTTGCATATTTAACAATTTCTTCAAAAAATATCTTCAAAAAGCCATCTCACCAGTAAGATAGTTTTGAACTACCTTCAAACTAAATGCTATCATCCGTAACTACTTCACCTTTGGCCTTACCTTTTATCCGTGAAGCCTAAGATAAAAAAAAAAAAAAAAAAAAGCCAATACACTCATCGGAAATTAAAAACCCAGTTAATCTGAACATGTCAGAAACAACAGTCCTGG
The DNA here is from genome assembly GCF_032717465.1 of Coenobita brevimanus. NCBI lineage: Eukaryota > Metazoa > Arthropoda > Malacostraca > Decapoda > Coenobitidae > Coenobita > Coenobita brevimanus. The sequence continues at coordinate 52,655,816 of NC_136954.1, read as the reverse complement.
TCTACGCTCTCGCAACATGATTTTTTTAAGGTCCATCATGAACAATAAAACTGCGTATATGAGAAATCAAGTAATGTTTATAAACTAAATATCTTTGTACAGATATTAATTTAGTTTTCCCTGATAATGTATATATGCTAATCAATAAATGAACGATTTTCTTGTAAGCGATTTATTGCTTTTCGTAGTGATTTTATCTTCGTAAATATCATAATGATATCACAGGAACCGTCATACTGCAAGAATATTCCATATTTTATATTTGAAAACTAGCCCGAGTGATGCATATAAAAATTACAACCATTTTTTCTCTAAATTTCTACACGGTTCTAATGAAAGGAAACTCTTTGGCCTTAAAACAATAAAATTGCTGCGTTATCTGTGAATCTTTTACATCCTACGTATTACCTCATTCAGTCTTGTTAGTTTTTTTTTTTCAATTTTTTTTTTCTTTTAGATACAGTTGTCAGTACTTCCAGCTAATTAAGAGTATATTTGTAGAAGTTGCGTATTTACTGTTTTCGCCCTCCACTATGCGTTTTTTGGCATTACTCAAATGACACTCTTCGTAACGCAAAAATCCAGACAATCTTTGGAAGACATTAATACAGTTCATTGAGTATTCCTTCAACCTGCTTTTTTTTTTTTTTTTTTTTTAGCTCTAGTGTTTCCGCCCTCAGTTATGCTGCTTTTGACATTACTTTGTTGTTCTCATGAACTGTGCTTCTGTGTTTACACTCTGCTTTTGTAAACTCTTTCGCCTTTATCTCAACTTGTACCTTCTTGCTGGAAGTTTGCTCTCATTTAGCCAGTCCCAAAGAAGGGTGACCATTCCCAACCCTCTAACTATCGTCCAATTGCATAAACATTCTTTATTTCAAAAATTTGCGAGTCAATTCTTAATAGAAAGATTTTGAGGCATCTTTCCGATCACAACCTTCTTATCGTCAGTGCGGGTTTCGTCAGGGCTCTCCACTGGCAATCTTCTCACCTACCTGGTCATCCTCTTCTCGGGACTTTGGCAAAAGCTTTGCCATTGCACTTGACATCTCAAAGGCATAAATCTTTAATTTTCAAACTGCCCTCTGACCGTTTCTATCCTTCTATCTGTGCTTCATCGCTAGCTTCCTTTCTGGTCGTTCTATAGACACTGTTGTAGACGGCCATCGTTCGTCTCCTAGATCTATCAACAGTGGTGTTCCTCAGGGCTCTGTCCTATCACCAACTCTCTTCCTTTTATTCATCAATGACCTAAGCTGTACATATCCACTCATAAACTGATGACCACCCTTCACCTTTCCATTCGGTTCCTGCAGCGCCCATCTCAGCAGTTACTTCAACGAACAAGGAGTGAGGCTATGGCACACCTAATGTCTGACTTGGTTCCTATCTGGCCAAAAAATAATCTGGTTTTTAATACATCTAAGAGTCAGTTCTTACACCTATCAACCCGACAAATTCTTCCACAGGTATACCCACTAATGTTTAATCCTGCATCATCCTTGAACATGATTGGGGTGTCATTTACCCTTCGAAAGATCATATTACATCTCTTGTAAAATCTGCTTCCAAGAGATTAGGTGTACTAAGCAGACTCCGTTCCTTCTTTACCCCTGCACAATTATTGTTGACTCTATACAGGGGTTTTATCCGCCCCTGTGTGGAGTACGACTTATGTGTGGGGAGGTTCCCCACATACAGCTCTTCTCAATAGGGTGGAGGCAAAGGCCTTTTACTGACTCCCTTCAACCTGTCTCTTCGCCACACTGTTTCATTTTTATCTCTTTTCTATCGCTACTTCAGTGGTCACTGCTCCTCTGAACTGCGTGCATTGCTCCACCTCTACAACGGGCGCGTAGCACCCGTCTAGCAACAAACTCATCCCTTTTCTGTCCAACTCCTTAATGCAAGAGTTAACGGTTACTCCCAGTCCTTCATTATGCAACAGGATAACTTTGTAACTTTCTCCTGTCTTTCAAACACAGTGTGTCCAAGCATCTCGAAATGATCGGATCTTGAATTTGGCTCTCTCGTGTTTTGTTTTTCTCTTGGAGGGAACTGTTACTGCGGGCCGATGGCCTTAGGTTCCTTATTCATGCCATTAAAAAAAAAAAAAAAAAAAGTCTTCGTAATTTAAAAACCCAAGCAACCACCAGACGACATCAATATAGTTCAATGTTCCTTCATCCGGCATTTTTTGTAGTTGTCATTCACTACATGTCTGTAGAGAAGAGGAATACATTTATTAATAGTAATTAATTGTATATCTCGGTATTGCGATAGTTTGTATTTTCTCGTATAATTTATAGATGGAAGTCAAAAGATCTTCAATATTCCTTCTCACGATGTATCAGTTTCGAGAGATTTCACCTAAGGAAATATAGCTTATGGTGTAACAAGAACCTTCATAATGTAGAAATATTTTTTTTCTTTTTCCTTTTTCTTTTTACATTTACTCAGGACCCTCTATGTAATTTTAAAGCGCTTCAACTGCAGATAAAAAAAAAAAAAAGAATAATTCGAAGATTCTCGCTGTTTTCGGTGTCCCCTACATGAATTGAAACTTATGGTTCTTACAAACCTCAGATGTTAGCTCTCAACGTGTCTCTAATGAAAAGAAACACTTTTTGCTTAGAACCCTCAAATTGCTGCAGTCTTTACCTTTTGATTTTTTTTTTTTTTTTTACGTATTACCTCAATTAGGCTTGTTACGGATTTTTTATTCTCGAAAAGAGTTTCTAATCCTCAAAAATATTTTCTGAATTTTGGATGCAATTGTATGTTTCCCACTAATATATATTTGTAGAAGTTGCATATTAATTTTTCTTGGCGACAACTATGCAGTTTTTAGCATTACTCAAATGACCCTTTTCCTAACATAAAACTCCAAACAATGTCAATACGACATTAATACAGTTCATTCAGTGTTCCTTCAACTTGCATTTCTTGTGGCTGTCATGCATGTTTAATGTTTTCGCCCTGAATTATATGTTCTTAGCGTCGTCAAACCTTATTTTTTGTAGCTGTCATGGGCAATATCTCTAGGGAGGTGAGGAATGAAGTTGTAAATGGTTATTAATTACCTCGGTAATGAAACATTGCTTGTACTTTCTCGTATACACTTACAGATGAGAGTGCAAAGCTCAATATTCCTTCTTACCAGGTAACAGTTTTACCTAACGAAATGTGGCTTATTGTGTAACACGGACCTTCATAGTGTGCATGCTTCATTTTTTTACATTGTCAGGAGGCTAGATGAAAATTTAAAATACTTCTACTGCAAATAAAAAAGAACACAATCGAAGTTTCTCGCTTGTTTCGGCGACATATATATCAATTGAAACTTCCTCTTTTTAAAAACCCCAGATGTCTGCTCCTATTATGTGTCTATCGATTTCTTGTTACATGTTTCCAAAATGTATTTTTTTTTTTCACCCTCACGTGTCTTTTAAGTTTTGGTAGTAATTAGATGTTTACCAATCTTTTTTGAGTATATTAGTGGAAGTTGCATATCTAAAGATTTCTCCCAAAAAATCGTTCGAAAAGACAACACCCAGGTAAAACAGTTTTGAGCTACCTCCAAAGTCATTGCTAACGGCCCACCTAGTTCACCTCTGGCAATAGATTTTATCATGGAGAGTAATGGGGAGGATGGATTGTGAACTTGTTGAACGAAAGGCAATGATGAGAAAAGTGTTGGATGCAAGAGTGTGGAGAGGGTGGGGGAATGGAGTCTCGGACCATCACTTAGTGATGGCCAAGATAAAGCTACAAAGAAAATGGTTAAGGAAACGAAGGGGAAGACAGGAGGATACAGCTCCTGTGAGAAGAGTGGAGAAGTTGCAAGATAGTGAGAAAATGGCAGAGTTTATAGTGGAAGAAAGATTGGGAAGGTAGGAGCTACAGCAGATGGAAGGGGTGGAAGACCTATGTAAGATATTCACGGAAGAGATAGGCGCAGCGTGTGAGGTGGTTTGTGGAGTGAGGAGGAGATGCAAGGGTGTGCAAGGGACAGCATGGTGGAATCATGAGGTGAAACGAGCTGTGGAACAAAAGAAGAAGGCATATAGTGAATGGCTAGCGAGTTGAGGTAGGAGAGAAGATGAGAGAAGAGAGAGGTATATGTGAGCAGAAGGGAGGTGAAGAGACTGTAAGAAGAAAGTGGATGAAGAGTTTGGGAGGAATCTGAGTGTGAATTGGAGGGAGAGTAAGAAATTGTTTTGGAAGGAGGTAAAGAAGTAAGGCACTGTGAAAGGGGATACAGTAGGGGAGTGAGAGATAGGAATAATAGATTGTTGGTGGAGAAGTGAGAGATATTGAGGACATGGAAGAAGCACTCTGAGGATTTGTTGAATGTAGAGAGTGAGAGCAGTGCGAATATAAGTGGTTGGGGGAACGGCTGGGAGAAGAAGAGATGAGAGAAGGGAGGAAGAGATCAGTAGGGCGGAAGTAGTGGAAGCAATGAAGATCTGTTACGGAACAGAGAAAGATAATGTACACTTTAAGTGAGAATACTAAGAGTCACTACTGTCCCGTAAAGTTCCAGGTTCAAAACAAAAGAGTTAGGTAAAATTACAAGTTAAAGTTTAATGCACAAACTAACAACAAAACATTCAGGACTCATAAGGATAATGTAATGGCAAAAAGCAGGTTAAATATATGGTTAACTGCAATAGCCTCTATTAACATGAAATTAGCAAGAGTAAATTTACCGAAGTCAGCCCTGATAAAATGAAAATACACTGGGTAATGCTCAGTTAATGCAAGATAAATTATTACAGATACAAAATAATATTAAAACTGGCTGACAAAATGAATCCTACACAAATTACAAAAAAACTTCACTAGGCCTACAAATTAAACTTATGCTATACAGTACAAGAACAAAATGCAACAACACATACTCAAATTACACAGCTGCTAGATGGTTGGAGACTTCCGGAGCACTCACAACAATAACTGTACAAGGGAGGACAGAGATGTGAACAAAATGAGGAGTAGATCTAAGTGGCAATGATGCTGAGACTGAGCTCATTATATAGGGGCCAGCAGAGCTTGATACAACTTGTAAGAAGGACGCGCAAATGAAGCCATGGTGACAAAGAGTTGACAATCCCGCACTGAATAACAGAAAGGACGACTTACTCTACTATAAAGGTAGAAGGGGGGGACTGAGGCAGAACACGCTCGTGATCAAACAGGCAGCACACTGTACTTTAGAATTACACAAAGGATGATGAAATCATAGGCTATGTAACAGATCAAGATGGGAAAGGCCCCAGGAATTGATGGAGAGTGTGGTGAAATGCTGAGAATGGGGGTGAGATTGTTGTGGAGTGGATATGGAAGTGGTGTAGATTGGCTTGGGAAGAGGGAAGGGTTCCAGAGGACTGGAAATAAGGTATAATTGTTCTTTTCTACAAAGGAAAAGGAGAGAGATGTGGTAACCATAGGGGTATTTGCCTTCTTAGTGACTGGTAAAATATATGGTAGAATACTCATTGATAGGGTTAGGCATATGAGAGAGGAGCTAGTTGGAGAAGAACAAGGGGGATTTAGGAAGGGAAAAGGGTGTGTAGATCAGATATTTGTTCTAAGATGTTCAGTGAAGAAGTATCAAGAGAAGGGAAAGAAAGTGTATGCTCCCTTCATGGACTGGGAGAAAGCTTATGACAGAATAGATAGGCAAGGTATGTGGAAGGTATTAATAATATATGGGGTGAATGGGAAATTGTTGAATGCTGCGAAGAGTATGTACGAAGGAGCTAGGTTGTAAGGGAGGTGCAAGGTAGGGCAGTGGATGTGGGGGTGGCTCTAATGAATGAGGGTGAGATTTGGAAGATTCCTGTGTTGCTGTTTGCAAGGTTTGGTGAATGAATTTGGGACAGTGTGTAGGAAGAGGAAGCTGAAAGTTAATGTAAACAAAAGTAAAGTTATGGTGTTTGAGAGGAATGAAGTCACAGAATGTACAGTGAGGTTGGATGGTGAGGATATGGAGAATGAGTGCATTCTAGTACCTGGGTAGTGTGATGAGGAAGGATGTAACTTTGGGGGTGAAGTGCGTGAAAGGGTACAGCAGAGAAAGAAGGTTGTTGGTTCACTGAAAGCAGTGATGAGAAATAGGGAGGTGAGTATGGAAGTTAAGAAGTCACTGCATGATAGTATTGTGATCCCTACCCTGACGAATGGAAGCGAGGCGTGGACCTTGCAAGAGGGGAACAAGTCAAGAGTGAGAGCAGTGGAAATGAGTTACTTGAGAGAAGCATGTGGAGTGAAATGGAGGGACAGGTTGACGAATGAAGAAGTGAATTAACGTTGTGAGGTGGATGTGGATATGGTTGAGAAAATTAGGAGAAATACACTGAGGTGGTTTGGACATGTGGAGAGAATGGAGAATGAAAGACTGACTAAGAGGGTGTATGTAGGTGAGGTGGAGGGAGGGAGAGGGAGGGGTAGACCGAGGATGAGGTGGAGGGATGGAGTTGAGAGGTATATGAGGGAGGGGGGGTGAGTCAAATGGTGGGTTACAGAGCGATTTGGAGGCGTTTTGTCTTCGGCCACCCTTTGCGGGATTAGGGCGTCGGGCTATAGATAGATAGATAGAAGTCAAAGCTATAAAAAAAAAAGAGAGATGCCTCATCGGAAATTAAAGACCCAGTTCAGTTGAACATTGCAGACACAACAGTTCAGGTCGACGTTCTTGGAACCTGATTTATTTAGACTCATCATGAACAATAAAATTGCTTATATGAGGAACCAAGTAATGTTACTGTATAGCTCATACAGGTTTTTGCTAATAATGTATGGATGATAATAAATAAACTATTTACTTGAAAACGATTTATTCCTTTTGGAGTGATTTTACCTTTGTAAATATGGATAATGATATCACAAGAACCAGTGATGAGATAAAAGTAACATCCATTTTATTTCCAAATTTCCAAGTTGTTTTCACGTCTATAATGAAATGAAACTCTTTGAGCTTAAAACCCTCAAAACCTTTGAATCGATTTCTTTCTACGTATTACCTCATTTAGCCTTTATTTTTTTTTTTTTTTCTCTCGAGACGAAATTTTCTGACATTCAGGAATGTTTTATGAATTTTGGATACATTTCTCAATGTTTCCCAATAATTTAGAGAGTATTTATTGAATTTGCATATTTAGTTCCATCGCTCTGAATTATGCGGTTTTTATCATTACTCAAATGACTCTCTTCCTAACGTAGAAATCCAAACAACCTCCAAACGACATTAATACAGTTGATTCAGTGTTCCTTCAATCTTCATTTTTTGTAGCTATCTTGCATATTTAATGCATAATGAATAATAAAATAGCGTACATGAGGAACTAAGTAATGCTTATATATTGTATGTCACGGTACGGCTATAAATTTAGCTTTTCCTAATAATGTATATATGATAATCGATTAATAAACTATTTTCTTCTCAACGATTTATTGCCTTTATGATTGATTTTACCCTAGTATATATAGATAATGATATCACACGAACCGTCATACTGCGGAAATATTCAAAATTTTATATATGAACACTATTTGCAGGATTTCACTTTAAAGCCTCAGTGATGCAGATAAAAATGACATCCATTTTGTCTCTAAATTTCCATGATGTTTTCACGTATCTAATGAACGAAAACTCTTTAGGCTTAAACCGTCAAATAGCTGATGAATTCGATTCAAAGGTAAGGAACCTTTGAATCGATTTCATCTTTCGTATTACCTCATTTAGCCTTGTTACTGATTTTTTTTTTTTTTTTTTTGAGACGGATTTTTCTCAGAATTGTTTTCTGAATTTTAGATACAATTGTGTTTCCAAATAATTTATAGCATATTGGTGGAAGTTGAATATTTAGTGTTTTCTCCCACAATTGTGCGGTTTTTAGCATTACTCAAATGACTGCTTCAAATGTAAAAATCCAAAGAATCTACAAACGACATTAATACAGTGCGTTGTGTCCCTTCAACCTGAATTTTTTTTGTGGCTGTCACGCATAGTGTTTTCGCCCTAAATTACACCTTTTTCCCATTGTTAAAATCCAAACAATCTCCACACACTCAGTGTTCCTTCATCCGGCATTTTTTGTAGCTGTCAGGCACTACATGAGGAATAAAGTTATCGATGGTAATTAATTATATATCTCGGTATTGCATAGTATTTGTACTTTCGCGTATAGTTTTATAGATGAGTCAAAAGGTCTTCAATATTCCTTCTCACGAGGTATCAGTTTTGACATTATACTTGATGAAGTGAGGCTTATCCTTCACAGTGTGCAACTATTCTCTTTTTTTTTTACATTCTGTGAGGAGGGACGATGTAATTTTAAAATGCTTCTACTGTAGATAAAAACGAATACTCATTCAAACTTTCTCGCTTGTTTAGGTGACATCCACATCAATTGAAACTTCATGTTCTTAAACGATTAAGATGCCGGCACGACGTGTCAATCGATTTCTTATCATATGTTTGCAAAATATTTATATATTTTTTTCAACCTCAGTAGCGTCTTCTTAGTTTAGGCAATAATTAAGTGTTTTCAGTCAATATTGAGTACATTTGTGGAAGTTGCATATTTGACGATTCCACCCAAAAATACATAACTCAAGTAAAAGAGTTTTGAACTACCCCTAGAGTGAATGCTATCAGCCATACTAGTTCTCCTTTGGCCCTACCTTTTATCCGTGAAGTCAAGGGTTTAAAAAAAAAATAATGCCAGTAGACTCATCGGAAATTAAAAATACATTTAATCTGAACAAGGTGCAACCTGATTTTCTTTTTATAAACTTCATAAAAAATAAAACTGCATATATGAGGAACCAAGTAATGTTTATATATAAATATCTCGGTACGGCTATATGTTTAGCTTTCCCTAATAGTGTATATATGATAGTCAATAAATAAACGATTTTCTTGTAAACGATTTACTGCGTTTCGTAGTGATTATACCTTCGTAAGTATGGATAATGATATCACAAGAACCGCCACATTGCTAAAATATTGTTATAACCCAACTCACTACAACACCATCCATGGACGGTGTTACGACCTAGTTACTGGGCTACGCCATCTAGGAACTGATAACGTGCCCATCTCCTTCCACAACCCGAATTTCTTCTTATATCATCTTGCCTGGGTCGCCCCCGCCAGTATCTCGTCCCTCTGTTACTCTTCCCTAACCGAGGAATTCTCATATTCGCCGGACCTGGGAGAGTTGAGTTCACCCTAGGAAGTGACCCCACTTGGCCAACCTATCCCGGAAATTTGCGGCACAATGCCTACCACCCATCCAACATTCTGCACCACTCGCCAGGCACTTCAGTACCACAATTGAGTATTCTACCCCCATAACCTCCCACCTCCACTAGCTTCAGAGATCTGTTTTATGTTGTTTTACGTGTTAAGACTATAGTGTATATACATAGGCTAAGTGTTAAGGGATTTAGATATGGTTAAGGGTACAAATAAGAGTGTGGTCGAAGGTGTATTATATTAGCTGGATATTTTGTTTACTTTGTCTGTGCACTTAGATTATTAAATACAGCAAAAATCACACCCTTTGTCTACCCTTATAAGTCCGATACCCCTTTTTTGTTTTGTTGTTGCCTGCTGTGATCTAGGTAGACTTAAACTGTGAACTAAAATAAGTCCCAACTCGTAACAATTCCATATTTTGTTTTTGAACACTAGCCTCAGCATACCACTTCGAGCCCGAGTGATGCAGATAAAAATTAACATCCATTTTACTTCTAAATTGTTAAGTTATTTTCACGTTATCCGAGATGTCAATGCCAAAAAAAAAAAAATAATAAATAAATAAAAATAAGCCAATACACTTGTCGGAAGTCGCAACAGCATATGTCGAGGCTCCTGCAATCTAATTTATTTTAAATCCATAATGAACAATTAAACAGCATATATGAGAAACTAAGCAATGTTTATAAATTGCATATCTCAGTACGGCTATAAATTTAGCTTTTCCTTATAATGTATATATGATAATCAATACCTAAACGATTTTCTTGTAAACGATTTATTGGCTTTTGGAATTATTTTACCTTCGTAATGATATCAAACGAAGCGCCATACTGCGAAATTATTCTATATTTTGTATATGAACACAATTCTCAAGATACCACTTTAAAGACCTAGTGATGCATTAAAAAACAAAAAAAATCCATATATGTTGTGTTCATGTGTCTAATGAAAGGAAACTCTGGGCTTAAAACCCTCAAATGGCTGAATTCTTTACCTGTGAATCAATTTCATCCTAGGTATTACCTCATTTAGCCTTGTTATTGATTTAGTTTTTTTAGAAGGGATTTTCTCACTATCAGATATGTTTTCTGAATTTTGGATACAATTGTGGTTCCCAATAATTTAGAGTATATTTGTGGAAACTCTATTTTTTGTGTTTTCGCCCATAATTATGCGGTTTTTAGGATTATCAAGTGACCCTTTTACTAACATAAAACTCCAAACAATCTCAAGACGTCATTAATAGAGTTCATTCAGTGTTCCATCAACCTGCATTTTTTGTAGCTGTCATGCATATTTAGTGCACTCGCAATCAGTTAGAGATTTTATCATCACTCAAATGACCATCTTCCTAACATAAAACTCCAAACAATCTCCAGGCGACATTCATACAGTTCTCTCAGTGTTCATTCAAGCAGCATTTTTTGTAGCTGTCATGCACTATATGTCTACGGAGATGAGGAATGAAGCTATAAATAGGAATTAATTATATAATTAATTGCGAAAGTGTTTGTACAGCTCCGGACAGAAATTCGTGATACAGGGTAATCTGCCACCAGAGATCAGGTTAATCGCACACGTCTACCATCCCCCCCCCAACTCCCCCTCCTTACCCCCACCAAACACTGATTTGTTGGGCGGATGGATCGGAGATATGAAGCTTTGCTCACTCTAACATCTAGCCGCATGTAATGTTACTTTCATTTATCTTACAATTAGGTGTATTATCAAGTGCATAGATCCATCTTCAGTACCATAAGTGATTAGATCGAAGTTTTAGCAGATTTCAATACAATGACAATGTATCGAGTCTGGTTTTCAAAGAGTTATCCAACGTGTTCTAAGCGATAAAAAGTTATATTGCCAGATAAGTCCCTCTTTTGCCTTGTCATCTGCACAGACATATACACCCACCTACTTATCCACCTACCCACTCAACCCATCCAACACAACCCACCGACCTCACCCCTGCCACCCACCCAACACACCGATCCCTGCTATCCACCCTGCTAACCCACGAATGCCACACACGAAGTTCACCCAACATTGCCACTCAACTCATTTACACATTCACTTCTCCACCCTTAACCCATCCTGCCACCCAACCCAACCACCCACTTAGATCATCCCGACAACGCAATCGTCTCAGCCACCCTGGCGACCTGGCGACTCATTTTAAGCCACACATGCCTAAAACCTGTCTTGCCCACCGACCCCTATCACCCACCCTAACGACTCACGAATTCCACCCACCCTTCCCACTCACGAATTCCACCCACCTTGGTCACCCAACAATGCCATCCATCTCATCCATCCACACAACCCTCCCACCTCTCCCTGAACACTCCCCACCCACCTCACCCTACTCATCCTGTCCACCCACTCCTCCCACCGACCCACCCGTCCATCCACCCTTTTTACCCAACCCCATTCACTCCGCCACCCCATTCACCCTTTTGAACCCGACTTATCCATCAAACTCATCCAAACCTAACTTACCGACCCCTCCTCGACCACCCACATATCCAGCCACCTACCCACCCAGCCCACCAAACACATCCACTCAATAACCCATTTACCTCTACAACCCACCCAAAACTACTCCACACACCACACCCAACAACTGCCTCCCTCCCACCTCTCCACCATTACCACTGTCCACCCATCCTGTCGATGCATCGAACTACCACACCCACCAACTCAACCTCAACAACTCCAGCCAACTGACACACACACACACACACACACACACACACAGAAACTGACAGCAAGCGCGCGTCCACACGTGTGCTGGAGCAAGTGCTGGCAACATGTAAGCAACACGCTGCAAACATGTTGGGAACAGCAGCGTCCAGATCATGTTGGCAACATCATGATGAAGTCTCTGCTGCCTGGTATGGATACACTTATCCCATGGCCGCTGCTGCAAGTCTTCGAAGCTGCACTGAAATATGTTTGCATACATCGTTCCAAATACTGCTGCAAACATGTTTCCGAACACGTTGCCTGCCGTGTTGCCAATATATGTTCGAGAGCACGTGTGGACTCGCCTAAGACAGACAATACACGCAGAAACATAAACACA